>NC_135641.1:46662096-46824596 GCF_053574225.1 Canis aureus
GATTTTATACACAGAGCAGACCTTTTTCCTAACACTCACTCGAAATGAATAACAAATCTAAAGGAAGACTTTGTCACATTGCCCTTTGCTTATCGTGTGGGGGAGGGGGAAGAATGAGGCATTGGTTTTAAATAAAACATTCCATCCTTTACTTAACATCAATATCAGAAGGAGAAGGCAAACGTCTATCTTTCTCATCTATATTTAAGTATCCTTTTATAACATAGTATCACAATTTTCTAGATACTGGGAAATTTTATAAAACATATTTGTGGAATGCATGGTGAAACTTATCTGATGAAGTGGAGAGTTTCCTGCAATACTGTAATTCATAGTTTCACTTTCCATAAGATGTAAATTCTTAGGGTGTAATTGGGACTTCAAATGTGTAATTAAAACTTTAAAAAACAAAATCCATT
This sequence comes from Canis aureus, assembly GCF_053574225.1. Classification (NCBI taxonomy): domain Eukaryota; kingdom Metazoa; phylum Chordata; class Mammalia; order Carnivora; family Canidae; genus Canis; species Canis aureus. The sequence goes on from NC_135641.1 coordinate 46,662,516, forward strand.
ACATCGGCAAGATTTATATACTTCTTGCGTTCTAAGCTAACAAGTCCATGGTCATCCAAAAACCTAGGATTCGCTATCTTTAAAGGTATTTAAATAGATTATAAAGAAAGTTCCTTTAACACCCAAACATGTACTACTTTCAAACAATATTGTTTGCAAATATGATGGAAAGCTCGATTCCTACCCTACTTTAAAAACATAATTCTGAAGATGATAGAAAACTCTTTGTGACTAGGGAGCTGAGAATCTGCAATCTTTAATGTTCCTTGAGCTTCCCTTCAAGCAATCTGAAGATGAATTACTTATTATTTTTTTTCAGATTTGTCATTAAAAATTCCCAACTGATGTTTCAAGTAAGAATTAAGAAATCTCAAAAAAAAGAATTAAGAAATCTCAAAATAATAACACCAAAAAAACTTAACTAGTGCCGTTCTGAATTCCAATAAAGCAACAGCCCCTTCAAGCAATTTAAATGTACAGACAATTAAATGCTCATTATTAAAGGAAATGAATTGGGATTGATAATGTTTTAAATACATTGCACATGCTAACTAACTTAATCTTTATTAGAGCCCTATTGCAGAGAGCACTATTATTTTCCCATTCTATACAAGAGAATGTTGAGGCTTAGAGGTGTTAACTTCCCCAAGACTGCACAGAAACCAAGATGGCAGAGGGGTGAGAAAATACCCAGCCTGTGGCTTCTCCACTGTAGTGACCATCTCTGTGGCTTTGGGGTATTTTAGATAACACTGAGGAATGCTACAGTTTAGGAAGGATTATGGGGGTAAAGGGTAAAGAGGAAAGACCGCTGAACTAGAAGTCAAGGACGTCATTCAAGACATGGTGACTAGGGCCCTTCAGGCTTCTCGATTACTCTCTTGACCTCTTTGATTGTAAGATTAGAATATGAGGGGAGTTGACCACTAAGCTCCTTTTTAATGTTAACGTTTCATCCTAGAGATATGGAAGGAAGAATGAATACCTCTCCCCAACCTTCACAGCGCAGGTCTGATCCTCGAACAGAACCTACACCTACTAGTCCATGGATCACAAAGCGGCCTCCCTGTTAATACTCCCCATGGCCACATGCCCTTCTCCGGGACACAGACCTTTATCTACACCCGCCAGAAGCAAAGCTCTGAACCTCCACCTGACTCCACAAAGACAGTCTCCGTCTCAGTGTGTCTGTGCTTCCAAATCACTTTCAGTAGCCAATTGGCATATTCCATCTAAAACCTTATTGATTTCAAATTCCCTGAGTTACAATTATGTTAAAACCCCGACAACAGTAAACACACCAATGATTGCTTGCAAATAGCCATAATAACAAATTCATTCTGTAGAAAGCCACTGGTGCAATGCTGACCGATCGTAATAACGGAGCGGGCAACCATAAAGTACCTCGCATGTCCGCCCCGTGACGTTAGCGATCCAGCACGCTACTCTTTTTCTCATTGCTGCAAATATTATTTTCAATATGTCAAACCATAAACACATTTCAGTGGGCAAAGCATCTTGACACTATAATCATTTCATTGACGTTACAGAGAGACGTGTAGGACAGCAAGATAACATGAGCGACGGATCCAAGAGGGGTAAAGCAATAATTTTAAAGCAATGACCTGCTGTTCACAGACATAATTAAATTTCCTCCCCTACTCGGCCAAAATACGGCAGTAAACGACGTTCAAGCAAGTAAGGGAATGTTTTTCCCCGATGGGAAAGAGGAGGTGATTAAAGTTTGGACATGCTTCCTTCTCTTCCCCACTTCTGCTTTTTTCCCTTTCCCTTTGTAAAACGTTCAGTAAGAACAACCCCACGGTTCCGCAGTGACCCCCCCTCCCACGTCTGTACCACATTCGGAGTCTGACCCAAGGGACGCAGTGTCAGGACTCTTCTGAAAAACCTGTCAGGGTGACACGTCCGACAGAACCGAGCAGGCCTCCGTGAGGTTGACTCCGTCCCTCGCTTCCGTACAGCAACCACCAGGACAGTGCGAAGTGCGGGACCCCGCCCGGTCTCCCAACCATGAGTGTGTAGCGCACTGCAGGGGTCAAGACGACACACGTGAAGAAAACAATGGAGCACGGAGAGCTCTCGGAGAGGAGAGCCCGAGCGCGAGCACAACGGCCTCGGAGGGGCGATGTCCAACGTGTGGGGCGCCCGGCACCGTGGACAGCGGATAACGCCACTTACGGGGGGGACTTATTAGTATCAGTAGAAAGTGGAGAAGTAGTAGTAATAGTCTTAGGACAACCACTAGTAGTACCTGGTCTCCTGGAGCCAGAATAGCTCTAAAATGCCTTTTTGCCCAGAATCCACAGCAAAGCCTAAGTCCTTCCTGCAGCGTCATTAGTTGGGGACGGGGACGGCTGCTGCTGGCATCCTGCCGGTTGTGGGGTAGGCCGCTGGGAACAAGGCAGCGTGGGAAGCCCTGCTGATGCCCGTTTGAAATCTGCCTCCCATAGGATCCACACACTAAATCCACACTAAATCGCATCAGTACTCCTGGGTCACCAACTTATCCTAGTAGCGCTATTTTTACTTTAAAACAGAGGAGGGAATGGGAAAAGACCCACTTTCATTTGTTTAAAGTGTAAAACCACAGGGAGATCAGACGTTCAGCCAGGATTGACATAAAGAACTTCTGACTGACATCAGCTTTAAAAGGGGGTGACTGGGTGACGGGCACTGAGGGGGGCACTTGACGGCCCGAAGCCTCTAAAACCTGTAATGTGACTTGTTACGTGGTGTGACATGGAGTGACATCAGGACACGGAGGAGGTTCAGGATGCTCTACACGGCCTCATCCCCTGTTAGCACTGTGAGCCGTAGTGCTAGAAATTGCTTTTGGTAGAATTCACAATTTCTCTTTATAAAAATCTCCTGTCTCCCTCCGTCTCTTTGTCTGTCTGTCTGTCCCTCTCGCTGTCCCGCGCTCTCTCAGCTGTTTCCTCTGTTGGTCGTGTCCTTCACCTTCATGTACCAGCGGAGATGGCCCCGTGTTCCCCAAACCCCTTGTGTCTATACTTGCAGGAGGAGAACAATCCAGCACTTCTCAGCCTCAGAAATGCCAACTGTCTGTGTATCACTTGTCCCTGACCGGGCCACCCCTGTCACGAGCGATGCAGGGCACGTGCTTTGCAGCCCCACGAGGTGGGGGTCAAGTGATTCCCCGGAGGAAACTGGGTGTGAGTGAAAGAAGAGGAGAAAGGGTGCTGGGCGACAGGAGCAGCAGGTGCCCCCCACCCCGGCTTCCAGCACCGGGATTTGGGCCCAAGGACAAGTGCTACGGAGACAAGGAGACTCGTGGGCTCAGAGGGCGGAGAGGGGACTAGTGCTCGGAAGTCACTCTGAGACTTTTCTATGGTTCCCCATTATTAATAAAATTTGAAAGAAAAAGAAGTCTCTGATTTTGATTCAATGAGAGGGAGGGATAGTCTGGTTTCAGCAAAGCACAAGGCAGGGAGGTGGGGAAACGTGCTAGTTTGTTGTCTTCAAGCTGTTATGTGGTCACTGATGGGACACGGAGGGAGGGACACGGAGGGAGGGACGCGGGCACAGGGGGCGGGGAGGGAGGGGGGGCGTGGGGATCCGGGCCCAGGGCCCAGGACGGGCAGCTGCGCACCCCAGCGCCCCGCGGACCCGGCTGGCGACCCCCGCCGCCCAGCCCTGGCCCCCAAGCCCGAAGGAGCAACGACGAAATGACCCCACACATGGCCAAAGCGTCACACCAGTGGCTCCATGGTCCCGCGGGGAAGGGCGGCTGTCGGGGGGGTGCCCGGTGTCTGACACACGGCCACAGGGCCCCCAGGACCCACAGGCTCCAGCGTGCATGGAGACATGGACACACGTGCACACATGCACACACGCACACCAGGGAGACACGTGCATGGAGACACGCGCACACAGACCTGCCCACGCACACGGAGACACACGCACACACGAAGAAACGTGCACAGAGACACGCAAACACACAGACATACGCACACACACGGAGATGCACACAGACACATGTACACACGCGCACGGAGACACACTCACACGCACACAAAGACACATGCATGTGCGCACACGGAGACTTGGACACACGCACACACATGCACACACATGCATATGTGTGTGCACACACATACACATACACACAGACACAAATCTGGACACATGTATACACATACGCACATACACGGGGACACACACACACACAAATGTGCACACACACGTACACACAGGAAGACATACACTCATGCATGCTCAGGCACACACACACAGGCATGCGCACACACATGCATACACATACACACATGGAGACACATACACGTGCACACACATGCACAGACATGCACACACATGCACAGACACACACGTTCACACACAGACATGCATGCACACACATGCATACAGAGACACACGTACACATACGGACACACACAGACATGCACGTGCACACAAGACACGCACACATGCACACACAGACACACTGACACACATACACACACATACACATGCATGCATGGAGACATGCACATACACAGACACACACATGCACACAGGCACATATGTGCACACACAACATACACATTCATACATGGAGACACACACTCAGACACACACACAAAGACACACATGCAGACACACAGAGATACACACATACACTGACACATACGTACACACACAGACACACATGCACACACAGAGACACACATACAGACACACACGGACACACACGGAGACATGCACATACACATATATGCACAGAGACACACAGACACATGTGCACATATGTGCACTTGTATGCACACAGAAACACACAGGCACACACAGACACGTATGCACACAGATACACATGCACATGGGCACACACAGACACATACACACATGCGCACACAGACGCACACGGGCACACACGTACACACAGATACACACATAATCACACAGGCACACATGCACACAGAGACACACTCTGGGGGAAAAAGCAGCCTCCTGTTCTCCGCACACACCCGCAACCGCACCCAGCACCACCAGCGCCACGTGGCGCGGGCCCCCTGCCCTAAGCGTCTGCTCGTCACCTCCTCTTCTGCCCACGGTCACCCTCCTAGGACCTACAGCTCAGAGCCATCTTCTCTCCAGTCTCTGCGCTGCCTCTCACCCTCGACTCACTCTTTGTACCAAAAGGAACTTTGACCAGCGATGTGTGCTGCTGTCACGGCCTGCACACAACTGGGCAGCGGCTTCCCCCGTCCTCGGGAAAGAGCTCAAGCGCCTTAACTGGCCCATGGCCGCACCGGGCTGCACTCCCAGCCTCTCCCCACCCCACTTCCTGGCCCCCCACACCTGCTGTTCCGGCCGCGCTGGACTAGTCCTTCAGACCCGCCCGACTTTCTCAAGCCTCTGTCTTTCCCCTGCTCTTACCCGACCTGCCTCCTTATGCCAGTGGAGGAGCTGATAACACCATGGGCTCGGGGGTTAAATGCCCAGGTTCCAATCCTGTCCCTACCCTGGTGAGTTACTTGCCTTGGTTTGGGTTCACACAGAAGCAGACCCTGAGAAAAGGATTCAAGTGCCAGCAGTTTACCTGGAGGTTCAGAAAATCCCAGCAGGGGAGTCGGGAAGTGAAAAAGGGAAGAGAGAACCCAATAAAGAGAACGTCACCAAGCAGCCACCTCTGGGGGAGGCAGACATGTCATCCAGCAGGGAAACTCCGGGAAATACTGAGCAGCTGTTGCGTCAAGTCATCCCATCCAAGAGGTAAGGTTCCCGGGCTACTAACACCCAGTTCTCTTCTAGCTTTGTTGAGATACAACGGGCATATAACAGGGTGTAGGTGCAAGGAGTTCACCTGTGGGCAATGAGAAATGTTACCGCAATAGTTACCAGCCTCATCATCTCACGTAATTACCATTTGTGTGTATGTAGCGAGAGTATTTAAGATCTACTCTCCTAGAAATTGTCGACAATATGATACACTCTTGTTAGCTGTAGTCGCCTTGCTGTACATCAGATCCCCAGAAGCTGTTTATCTTTTAACTGGAAGCTTGTGCCCTTTGACGAGTGTCCCTCTATTCCCCTCACCCCCTGAAAACTGCCATTCCAAGCTCTGTCTCTGTAAGTTCAAGATGCATTAGTAATAGGGACTCAGTTAATGTTTGCTGAATAAAGTAATAAGTGATTATGAAACGAGTATCTCGTATGCATCGGGCATTATGCAAAGCACTTGAAATTCAGCAATGATTACAACAAGGCCCCTGAGCACAAAAAGATTGCAGAGGGGATACACAAACTCATGAATAAAAGGAATAGACATTATTGAGTTAAAGAACTTTGGAAGAGACAATTGCCAAGAATAGTCACTAGTTTAGGTTAATGCTCTTTAGCCATTACACAAAAGCTAAACAGTCATGCCCAAAACCTGTCGACGGAAGCTCTGAGAACTTCTCTGGCATCTTGCAGGCCTGGCTTCCTGCTGAACTTTTAGTTCTGTGAGGTCAACTCAGCACGTCAGATATACAACACAATTTGGGTCTAGTAAGGAGTTTGCTCCTCATCGTTCACTTCCACTAAATCACATCGCTGTAAATCCAGTCTGGCCACAGAAAACAAAAGGAAAAAAAAAACCACAATCTCTTAGAAAGATGCTTATTCTTAAGACTCTTCGTGCGTTGATAAGGAATATCTGTTAGGGACTCACTTAATGAAAGGAAGGAAGGAGGAGGCCGGTGGGGAGGGTGTGCTTCAAGCAGACAAGAGGAGCTCTTCTGTGGATGTCTGTCAGCGCGTCTCCCAGCCACCCCATCATCACCCAGTGGGCTCACCGACAAAGTGGCCGTGGCGGCAAGGATGGCAGCTCCGCACGGGCTCAGCAACGCGGCCTCCCACTCCCCAAGGCTGACCTGGCTCTAGCCGCGGCTGGATACCCAGTCTGCCAGCAGCCGCAGCCAGCAACGAACCCCGACCAGGCACCGTTCCCCAGAAAGATCAACCAGCTAGGGGCCTGTTGAGTACGTCGGGCCCCATCCGTAATGGAGGGGGCAGCACTTGTTCTTACCGAAACAGACGCTTACCCTAGATATGGACTTGCCATCCCCGCATGCGATGCTTCTGCCCAAACTCCCACCCTTGCACTTCTAGAATGCCGTATCCACCACCACGGTCTTCCACACCACTTGATTCTCATGAAGGAACTCACTTCACAGCAAAAGAGGTTGAGCAATGGGCTCGTGATCATGGAGTTCACTGGTCTCACCATGTTGCCACCATCCTAAAGCATCTGATTTGATGGAGCAGTGGAATTGCCTTTGGAAAACGCAGTTACGTGACGCAGTGCCTTGCAGAGCTGGGGCAAGGTTCACCAGGAGGCTGTCTGTGCTCTACTTTAGCACCCAGGATATGGTTCTCTTCCCCCAGAGCCAGCACTGATGGGTCTAGGAACTGAGAAGGGAAGTGGGAGTGGCATCACTCACTGTTAGCCCTAGTCTTTCACTAGCAAAATTTTTGCTTCTTATTCCCATTACCTCCCATCCCCAGCAGACCTCTGCTCTGCTAGTCACAAGGTCTGAGTTTCACAAGGAGCAATACTCTCACCGGGAAACACAACAATGATTCCTTGAACTGGAAGTTAAGACTGACACTCAGCTACTTGCTCCTTCTGGCTCTGAATCAATAGGTAGAGAGAGTTACTGTCCTGGCTGGGGAGACTGAGCCTAAGTACCAGGGAGAAACTGAATTGTTGCTACACCATGAGGGTAAGGAACAGTATGCCTGGAATATAGGAGATCTCGTAGGGTGTCTCTTAGGACTACAATGCCCCTCTGATTAGAGTCAATGGAAAGATACCTTAACCCAGTTCAGGCAGGAATGCTAATGGCCCAGACCCCTCAGCAATGAAATTTGGGTCAGCAAAGAAATAAAATATGCTAAAGTTCTTGCTGAGGGCAAAGAGAATATGAAATGGGTAGTGGAAGAAGGTAGCTATAAATACCAGCTACGCTCGCTTGACCAGTTGCAAAAATGAGGACTACAGGGCAGCCCAGGCGGCTCAGCGGTTTAGCACCTGCCTTCGGCCCAGGGCCTGATCCTGGAGTCCCAGGACTGAGTCCCACGTCGGGCTCCCTGCATGGAGCCTGCTTCTCCCTCTGCCTGCGTCTCTGCCTCTCTCTCTCTCTTTCTCATGAATAAATAAATAAAATCTTTTTAAAAATGAGGACTATAATAATTATTGGTACTTCTTACTTATTTTGTTAGGAATGTTTGTATATATTTTAAACAAATATATCTATTTTCTCCCCTTTCTTATCCTTTTATCATCTAACATAAGATACACCAATAATAGGTAACTGGACATCACAACAGTTAAGTCACAAAACATCGAGAATACGAGTGAACATCACCCAAGGGCTTTGTATCCTCACTAGTATGTTTGCACTGTGTGCAGGAGAGTTATGTCATGTCAGGTGGAAGGATGACTTGGCTATCACCATAATTTAGATTTAGGTATGGCTTAGGGAGATGAGCATGATGGCCAAAATGATAAGCCATGGATTGTAAGGGTCACTTTTACGTACTGGCCTGGCTGGGACACAGTCCATAGGACATACTTATCCAAACAAATGGAGATTTTATAGTTCAAGTATTTTGTAGGAGTGATTAGTGTCTATAATCAATTGACTCCCAATAAGGGATATTTTCCTAGATAATCTGAGTGGGCCTGATTCTATAGTAGAATGGCCTTTGTAGCAGAACCAAGGTTTCCCTGAAGAAGAAATGCTGCCATGGCCTGCACCTATAGCCCGTGTCTGAGGGCTCCAGCTGGACCCTCCCAACAGCCTGCTCTACATAGATTTCTCTTGTTTACACGTGACCATCTTTGCAAAATGCACAGGCAACTGGTATGGTTATATGCCTTCTGGGAAGAAATTTTGTGGCTGGAAGATAGGAAAGCAAAAGACATTTTTAACTCTATACCATTTAGTAACTGAGTTTTGAACCACTTGAATTTATCACTTATTCAAAAGCTTTTTTTTTACTTTAAAGAGATATAATTTTTTAATTATATTATATATTTTAATTATGGAATTATAGAATTCTAATTCTCACTGACTTTCTCTCCCCTTTCCCACATATTCAGGTCTTAACTATGTCCTCTTAGGTAGATTGACCTGAAACACAGTCAACTTCTTAACACATAACTTTCAAAGTGTGACTCAGAAACTAACTATGCCTTGAAAGCTTCAATGGACAACACAGTTTTAAAAGAGTTTGAAGTTGTTCAAGAGAGTCTATTTGCCAAACTTTGGGGCCATGAGCAGGATAAGGGAATTAATGGAAATAAACAACTATAGAGAGAATTTTTATTTAACCCAGTGTTGTGCATAAAAATATTTTTGGAGCATGTGGGTGGCTCAGTGGTTAAGCATCTGCCTTCGGCTCAGGTCATGATCCTGGCGTCTTGGGATCGAGTCCTGCATCAGGCTCCCCTGCAGGGGGCCTGCTTCTCCCTCTGCCTGTGTCTCTCATGAATAAATAAATAAAATCTTTTAAAAAATACACAATATTTATATAAGACACCATTTCCAGTTCAGATCCTTACTATGATAGACTGAACTATAGGGAACTAATTCTCTATCAATACAAAGGCAAGGAATAAAAAAACCAATGGCAAGAAATAAAAAGCTAATATACAAATAGTACACAGGGAAACTAAGAAACAGCCCCATCACTAGCATGACACTGAGGTATCAGACTGTGAGTTTAACCACTGACTTCTTGCTTTCTTTGCCATTGATTTTATTGTAAGAAAAATGTTATATCTGTGAATTACAAGGTGTGAAATAAAGAAATGAATAAACTAGCTTCTGGTGCTTTCAGAAATCGAAATTAATTAAAATAACAGCTAGTTAATAAACATGAAAAAGTCATTTTAAAAAAGGATATCTAGAACTCAGGTGTGTCAAACATCCTGAAGAATATACAGTCCATTGAAAATCATGACAACTGTAGCCGACTATTAGGCCACTGTACAGTTATCTGGGTTTGCTAGGTAGTCAAATATAAAGTCTGCCAAAAATATAAAATCAGTAAGTTTTCTACTCATACCTAATCGAAAATTGGTAAGATTTTCCTAAGCAACAAACAAAATGTTAGGAGCCAGAGGAAAATATCAAATTCAAAGACATCCATAAAACAAAACAAAAAGGAAGTTCACAAGCAAGTGAAAAGATACAGGTAAAATATTTATAATTCATTCAAATTACATGTCTAATAAACAAAAGCCTCCTAAAAAATCAATAAGAAAAAGACATGGCAACAGATGATGAGCAAAGATGGGCATAAACAAGTCTTAGGAAAGGAAATAAAAGTGGTCAGTAAATGCTTGAAAAGATGTTTAGTCAAGAAAAAGTAAGCTAAAACCTTCTTGTGTCACTTTCCTCTCAGATTGCAAAATATTAAAACTGTATGATTCCCCGTATCAGCGTTGTGTAAAGATAAGTCCTCTTTCTGTTTGTGTGAGTACAAATTATGATAGCCCTTATAGAGAACAATTAAGAGTATTATCAAATGCTAAAATGTGAATCGCATCTGATAAAGCTATTCCGCATCTAAGAATACCTCTTACAGATGTAATTACACTTGGATATATGGTCAAGGATCGTGTACTGCGATACTCCTGTTCATAGTAACCAAAAACAAAAATTTTAAAAATTAAAAAAAAAAGAAAAGAAAGATGCATCACCAGGGGAGGTAGTTAAACGTGTCACACATCCATACTTTGGCCATCTATATAGTTTACGAAAATTGAAGTAGCCCTGTAAGTACAGATGCAGAAAGACTTGCAAGACAAGTATTCGAAAAGTCCAATGATATATATCAATGATATATATAAAGTCCATATGATATATATGAAACGGATCATGCACAGATAGGTATATTATACAACTCTACAGATCTGAAATGGTAAACACCCAACAGCTAACGGTGGTTTCTTCTGGGGAGAAGAGTTGGATAAAGGACAAAAAGTGAGGAAGGGCCTTTCACTTCTACTCTCTGTTCTTCTCTGTCATGTAAACCTTAATTTCTAGACCATGGTATACTGCGCTAGGGAGCGCCCTCCAAGATGGGTGCCTTTTGACGGTGTTAGGTGTCGGGGTGGCTAGACTGTAGTACTCAGATATTTAGTTCTATGCTAATCTAGCTGCTGTGAAGATATTTTCTAGATGAAGTTGACATCTGGATGGTTGACTTTGTTATTTTTTAAGGATATTTTTATTCATTCATTGGGGGAGCAGCAGGCAGAGGCGGAGGGAGAAGCAGGGTCCCCGCTGGGCGGACCCCTAACTGACTGAGCCACCCAGGCGGCCCCGGATGGTTGACTGCAAAGGGGATTGCCCTCAGGGCTCCAAGTGGGCCTCTTTAATCACTTAGAGGACTTAATAGTGAGAATTGAGGTTTCCTAGAGAAGAGCATCTGCCTGAGTTTCCAGCCTGCTCCCCTGACTTACAGATTTCTGATTAGCCAGCCCTCCCCTGAGCCAGTTTCTTGAGGGGGGGGGGGGCGGGGGGAAGGTGTCCTATTGGTTCTGTTTCTCTGCAGAACCCTCACTGATGCTTATCCTACTGTCTGAACCTATAAATATTACCCTATTTGGAAAAGGGGTCTTTTGCCGATGTGATTAAGGATCTGAGAGAAGAAGCTCGCCCTGAATGACCCAGCTGGGCCCCACACGCCATCACAAGTGTCCTCACGGAGAGGCAGAGGGAACCTTGACAGTGTCCACAGAGAAGGCGGCCACATCCCACAGACAGAGACTGGAGTTGTGTGGCCACGAATCCAAGACTACCAGCAGCCACAGGGGGCTGAAAGAGGCAAGAAACAGGTGCAAGAAACAGGTGACCCCCGAAGTCTCCAGTGGGAACATGGCCCTGCAACACTTTTATTTTGTCCCAGTGACACTGCTGCTGAGCCTTTGGCCTCCAGAACTGTGAGAAAAACGTGTGTCGGTTGTTTTAAGCCATCAGGTTTCTGGTCACGTGTTACAATGGCCCCTGGGAGACAAAAACATGCACGTATTCCTGTAGCACTTGTATTAAAAATCATAAAAATCCAAAGTTCCTTTTATGAGCAGAGAAGTAGCCACGATGTCATGGAAAGAATGGGGTCTTCAAGTTCAAAGGCTTGAGCCCTAATTCATGCTGCATCACTAACTACATGGCTTTGGGAAAACCTCTTAAATGAGGAGTCTTTTTCCTTATCCCTGAAATCAGGTAACAACACCCACTGTGGTGGGCAAAGCGATGGCCCCAAAGATGTCCACGTCCTATTCCCTAGAACCTGTGCATGTGCTACCATAGGTGGCAAGGGGGACTTTGCAGGGGAGTAAACGGAGGGTCTTGAAATGGGATGACTATTCTAGATTTTCCTGGTTGGCCCAGGGTAATCACAAGCTTCCTTAGAAGAGGAAGACAGAAGAGTCAGGATGAGAGCTAAGTGGCCACGGAAACAGAGGGCAGGGGGAGGGACTGGGATTTGAAGACGCTGTGTTACTGCCTCTAAAGACGGAAGAGCGGGCGCCAGCCAGGAAGTGGGCAGCCCCGAGCCTCGGAGCCGGGGAGGCCGGGGAAGTGGCTTCTCCCCCACGGTGTCCACAAGGAGGGGAGCCCCCACCCAACACCTTGGTTTCAGCCCAGTGAAACCCATTTCATTCTTCTGACCTCCGGCGTGGTAAGATATTTATGCTGTTCGGGCCACTGAAGGTAATAATTTGTTACAGCAACAGTAGGAAGCGAATAAACCAACCCATCAGAGCTGTTGGGAGGGTTAAAAGTGTTCTCTCAATTGTGGTGATACTTATTATTAGAAGCAGCTAGTTTTTTGAATATTCTGAGATGTGACTCATCTATACATAAACTGTCTCTGTAAGCCAAAAATACTTTCTTCGACTGTTTAGATTTTCAAAAAGTCTGAACTACAGAGTTCATTTCTGCGCATTCAGTTCCCTACACGTGGAGTGGGATGCATCCCATGTGTCCCTGTAGGATTAGACGTGTTCGAGAGAAGTCTTCAATTTCCTGGCTTCCTGACCTTGAAGTCCTCATGCAAGGATGGCATGTGGCCAAGAAGCTGAATGACCTCTACGCAGTTCTTAGTTTTTATCAAGAGGAGACAGACCCAAAGCTTGTTTTTCTGGTGAAGGTTTGCCAAGTCTTCCCTGATTGTAAAAATCACCTTCGTTTTGTCCAAGAAGCCAGTGTCCCTCAAACTGCATGCAAGGCATCGTGCACCCTAGGAAGGTGCGGGGATACGCCGTCGGCTCGCGGCCTGTGCCTCTGCTGCCCTCCCGTCTCCTCGGCCGCCAGCTCAGTTCACGCATCGCTTGGCCTCTTTCCACCTGGACCTCACGGTGGCTCAGCAGATGCCCCCAGCTGCTCCGGAAGCCCTGTCTCCTGGCACCTGTCCCGGGCCCTACTACCTGTCCCAGCCCCGGCCGCAGCCTGCCCAGCTGGTCTGCGACTGGCCCTTCTGACGCCCGGTCCACCACGAGGTCGCAGGGCAGCGGCCAGGCCCGAGGCCCCCGTTTTCATTACGGTTTTTGCCAGCTCGGGCGTGGCGGTGCCTCGGATCTGCCCCAACGCTCGGCCCCCACCGCTGGGCACGCTCCACAGCTCACTCCCTCAGCCCTGCGCCTACCCGCACCCCCACTCCAGCATCCTTCCCCTCTGCCAGCCTGGCCGCGCCCGGGCCTTCGGCCCCCGACCCCTGACCCCTACACCTGCCTTAACCGCCCTCTATTCCAGCACCAAGTATCCTCGAGCTCTCCTGTTCTCTTCCCTCCAGCGTCCTCAAAAATACCCGAATGTCTGCCTCTGCCTCTTCTGACAACCAATGCTTAGGAAAGGCCTCTGCGGGCCCCGTGCCTTTGTGTGCACTTTCCCGCTTATCGCCTTGGGGTAGGCCCTGCCCTCACTTCCCCTGCACCCCGGGGAGCCTGTCCCGGGGAGGTGACGCAGCCCCCCCGAAGCCCGAGCTAGACCGTCGGGAAGGCACACGTGGCCGCCCTGGCCAGCCACAGACTCCGTGCCCGGCCCTCCAGCCTCCCGTGGCCTGAGCTTGCCCCGCCTGCCCCCCGATGGCCACTCCTTCCTGAGTCCAAAGTCCGGTGGCCCTTTCCCACGTGCCCCCACAAGGCCCTGTCACTCTCTCTTGCTGTCGGGGACGCTGCACGTTGTGTTTCCTTCTTCTCTGACTCCCCTTCCTCTCCCCCTGCTGGGTTCCGGGTGCTCAGGGCTCCGCGGATTCTCCTCTTGAGTCTGTAGACGCTTACCTTTGGCTGGCAGCCGATCCCGAAGATTAATGAATCAGCCCTATTTACAGGGCTCCTTTTAGGAATTCAGTGATTTTTTTGAGGCTTTCCCTCTTCTAGTCCTGAAATTTTTATCCTGAGAGACATGGAAGCTATTTCAGGAGATGGCTACGGGTGCCAACCACCACCTGGTGGAGGTCCGCTAGCTAAATGCACTGTGACAGGCTTGATGGGCCTGAAAAGAAGATTCATGAAACAAGGCTCCGGGAAGGCGACTCACTTTTACACTTGCAATTGAGGAAGACACACTCTGAAACCTCTTTATTTGTAAAGTGGAAACAAGACCATCAACCCATCTCGGCAGCATGTGGGAAGACCAGAGCCCAGTTTATAAATAGCAACCACGTAAATCATAAAGGGAACAAAGGACCAATAAGTTCAAACAGCAACTAAAAGGCACCCTTTCGGGATCCCCGAGTGGCTTAGCGGTTCGGCGCCTGCCTTTGGCCCAGGGCGCCATCCTGGAGACCCGAGATCGAGTCCCGCATTGGGCTCCCGGCACGAAGCCTGTTTCTCCCTCCTCCTCTGCCTCTCTCTCTCTCTCTCTCTCTCTGTCTATAATTAATTAATTAATTAGTTAATTAATTAATTTTAAAAAGGGCACCTTTTCAAGCTAATTAGGTCTTCGTTGGTCATAAGCTTCCTTGGGCACCATGTGTTGTTATCTATCCCGCTCCTCTTTCAGTTTGTATTTCTGCTGAGTGTGTGGACAGTCTGCGTGCTTTTTCATCTAAAGCAGGCCTAGCGGAAACTTTTTCTGGCAAATGTTTCAGACAATACCCAATGACTGACCCCAAAAACCTGTATTAAGCCAAACTATAATGAGGTGATGATTATTAAGTTGGTGAGCAGTTTTATCTGTCCGTTTTGTTGTTGTTTTGCTTTTGTGTTGTGTTTTGTTTTACCAAGAGGGTTAATTCTCCTCTTCTGGATCAAGAGAAAACAAAACAAATTCTTCTGAGGCACAGACAGGAAGCGAAGCTTTGCCCATTATCCAACAACATTCTCAAAAGTATCCAGGCTTTTCTGCTAGGGCCTACCTCAACTGTCGGTGGGATGCCCGCAGCTGCGGCGCTGGTGCTGGCCGGGGGGAGGGAGCCGGGGCAGGTCACGGGTTCGCACATTCAACCTTTGTCCGCCCCATCCTTCCTCATGCTTGGCAACGTCCCCTCTGTCATCAAATGCTGTTGGGTTTTTTGTTGTTTTTGTTGTTTTGGTTTTTTTTTAGCTTTACCTTTGTGTATTAGTGTTACAGGATGGCAGGGTTCTTGTTTCATGAAGTTGAAGAATGAAACTCGCTGACACAAAGGGATGAAGGGGAGTAAAGTCTATTAAGTGAAGGTGAGAACAGGAAGGAGCGAGGGGTCCTGAGTGGGTCGCCCCTGAGGGCCTTCAGTGTCAGTCTCTATCAAGCACTGACTGGCAAGCTGTGGCCTTGAGATTCTTGTGCCATCTTGGTTTGAGCAAGGACTATCGATCACCCCCTTAATGACTTAACTCTTTGAGGTTTAGGTCATTTCCTATGATTACACTGTAGCCACCAAAGAAAACTGCTCCCCGATATCAGGGCCAGGTGGTCTGGTCCATTCCCTTCCCTCTTGTTGCCTTCAGCCTAGTGCTTTGACCTGCCAGGAAGTATCAGAGCCTAGTCAGGGGCCCCTGGCTCCCCTGCCTAGACCTTAACCCTTTCCTCACTCAGTAGTAACCTTAATTTGCACAAAAGAATTACAGAAACCAACATGGTCACAAAACCTTCAGTTTTTTTACTATGGCTATGGGAACCATGGGGTGGAGGGCCTCTTAGGCAATTTTCCCACACTCTCTCTAAATTGGAGATCAGAAAATTAAGGCCACCTTTTGAAAGCTAATCCAATTAAATTGAAACATAATGGTAAAAGACAGAAAGTGTCTTTGATCCCATAGAAAGTCTCACTTTTCTAAAAACAGCAACTTTCTGGACCACCTGGGTGACTGGCCGGTTAAGCATCAGACTCTGGGTTTAAGTTCTAGTTGTGAGATCGAGCCCCACGTTGGGCTCCCTGCTCAGGGTGGAGTCTGCTTAAGACTCTCCCTGTCCCTCTGCCCCTCTCCCCACTCACACTCGCACTCTGTCTCACACACTCACTCACTCTCAAATAAATAAGTAAAAATTAAAAAAGATAAAAACAGCAACTTCTTTGGTCATAAGAGCACATCCAAACAAAGAGTGTATTAACAGCAGTCAGTGGCCAAGACAAAGACGCAGGGTCCAGAAGGCAACCCCTGGGAGCACGCATCTAGGACTAGCCAGGAGAGCAAGGACGGCTTTGGGAGAATCCTGTATTCTAGACCTTGAAGAAACGCTCACCATCTGCTTAGGATTTGAGGAAATTCAATTCCAGTAGGACCCACTGAAATGAACTCCAAGACCGTTGATCAGCCTGTTCCCCAAGCAAGCTTTGCGTTGTCTAGTATATTCTCCAGCCTCATGATGAGAAATGACAGTGCCTTGGATTGAAGCATAAGATTACTGCCCTTGGGATCCCTGGGTGGCGCAGCGGTTTGGCGCCTGCCTTTGACCCAGGGCGCGATCCTGGAGACCCGGGATCGAATCCCACGTCGGGCTCCCGGTGCATGGAGCCTGCTTCTCCCTCTGCCTATGTCTCTGCCTCTCTCTCTCTCTCTGTGACTATCATAAATAAATAAAAAAAATTTAAAAGAAAAAAAAAAAAAAGATTACTGCCCTTCCAACAACGTACCCTGTTCCGTGTGTACAACCAACTTGCCATCCTGGTTTACCCATCTAATCCCCTCCTAGTGTGTTTTTTCCCATCTATGGGGGATATTGGTGAAAGCCCAGTTTCTCTAACTTCAAGGCTGAAATTCACAATCTGTGGGGCCTGTAAAGTGGCCCGTTAACTGTCCCTCCCTGGATCCCAGGCCACTTGTTTTCCTCTTAAAAATACCAGCAATGATCTCACCTATAAGAAACAATAAGCAAGTTTAGTAGGTGGCCATTACCTAATAAATGTAACAAAAAGCTATGGCTTATTTTATACCAGCAACATCTAGTTATAAAATGTAATGGGGAAAATACCTTCCTCAGTGGTAAAAAAGAAAAGCATACCATGTCTATGAAGAAAATGACAAAATTTAACCAAAGGACATAAAAGATTTTGTTAGACAGCACATCCCTGAATGAAAAGGCTTAATATTGTAAAGAAGTCCCAGTAAAATAATCTATATATTTAATATAATTCCCATCAACCTATTAAAAAATCTTTTGGAGAATCTGAGAATATAATCCTGAGCTTCCTCTGAAAGAATAAACTAAAATTCTATTCAAGAGAAATTTGAAAAGAAGTAATAGAGGACGGCTGGCCCTACCAGATAATAAAGATAAAGCAATTAACCAGCATAGCACCAGTGCAGAAATAGAAAAATAAAAAACTGAAGCAATATAAAGTTGAGACATGTCAAATCTTTGACAAAGAGAGGATTTCAAATTAACGGAAAAATAATGGGTATAACATATGGCACCGGGATAACTAGCTATCAATTTCTGGAAAGGCAATATAGTTAAATCACTATTTCAAAACTTAAATCTAAATAAATTTTAAATTAATCAATGATTTAAATGGAACCACAAAATATCTGAAGAAAATTAGTTTTCTTGTTCTATTTTATTGATGTAAAAACACTTAATATAGTACATTTTTAACAAAATGTTAAGGGTATAATTCGTTATTTAGACCGTATGTACAATAGACCTCTAGAGTTTATTCATTTTGCTTAACAGAAACTTCATGCCAGTTGATTAGTGACTCTTTTTTCCCTTTCCCCGTAGTTCCTGGCAGCCACATGCTTGGATTCCATGAATTTGGTCACCTTGTATAAGTAGGATCGTGCTGTTTGACTTTCTGTGAGTGGCTCATTTCACTCAGCAAAACGTCCTCAAGGCTCATCCACGTTGTTGGGAACACGGAACGTCCTTTAAGGTTGAATAGTATTCTGTGGGACCGTTGGCTTGTTTTCACATCTTGGCTCTGTGAGTCACACTGCAGTGACCTTGTAGTGCTGTCTCCAAGATCCTGATTGCAGTTCTGTTGGATAAATACCCAGAAAGGAGATTGCTGGATCACATAGTAGTGACATTTTCAATTTCTTCATGAACCTCCATTTTGTTTCCCATAGTGCTGCACCATTTTGCATTTCCACCAACAGTTTGCATGATTTCCAATTTTTTCACATCATCTCCAACATTTGTTTTTTGTTTTTTGTTTTGTTTTGTTTTGTTTTGATAATACCTGTCTTGACAGATGTGAAGTGATATCTCATTGTGGCTTTGATCTGCATTTCTCTGAAATGCTTAGTGACATTGAGCAGATTTCATAGAGCCGTTAGTCATTTCTATGTCTTCTTTGGTGAAATGTGTCTATTTAAGTCTTTACCCTATTTCTTTAATTGGGTTTTTAGGTTTTTTGCTATTAAATTGTAAGGTTTCCTTACATATTTTGGATGCTAACCCCTTATTAGATATATGGTTTGTAAATAATTTCACCCATTCCACTGGTTGCCTTTTCACTTTGTTGGTTTCCTCTTTTCCTGTGCAGAAGCTTTTTGGTTCGATGTAGTCCCACTTGTTTATCTTTGTTATTTTTCCCTGGGTTGTCAGTGTCCTGTCCATTAAATCCTTGCCACAACCAAAATCATAAACTTTTTCTCCTGTTTTCTTATCAGCGTTTTACAGTTTCAGGTCTCAAATCCTTTAACCATTTTGAGTATGGTATAACATAAGGCCCCAATTTCATTCTTTTCATAGAGATGCCCAGTTTGTATAGCATCTTTTGTTGAATAGACTATCCTTGCCCCACTGTGTATTCTTGGCACCCTTGTCAAAGTTAAATTGACCACATATATGTGGATTTATTCCTGGGCTCTTGATTCTGCTGCACTGTTCTGTATGTCTCTCTTCCTACCAGTACCATACAATTTTGGCTAGTGCCCTATATTATAATATATATTGTAAGGTATATCACAATGTACTTTGAAACCAGGAAGTGTGATGCCACCAGCTTTATTCTTCTTTCTCAGGATTTGTTTGACTATCCATGATCTTCTGCGGTTCCATATGGATTATGAAGTTCTTTTTTCCATTTCATAAAGAATGTCATTGGGACTTTGATAGGGATTGCATCAAGTCTATAGATCACTTTAGGTAGCACAGACACTTTGACAATAATAAGTCTTCCAATGCCTAAATACAGAGGTCTTTCCGTTTGTTTGTGCCTTCCTTAATTCTTTAGTGTAGTTTTCAGTATACAGGCCTATCATCCTTGTTCAGGAATTGATTCCTAAATATTTTTTGGTTTTATTGCAAATGGGATTGTTTTCTAATTTCTTTTTCAGATAGTTCATTGTTAGTATACAGAAATGCAACTGATTTTCACAGCTGGTTTTGAATCTTGCAACTTTACTGAGTAAGTTCTGGAAGTTTGTTGGTAGAATCTTTAGAGTTTTCTACATATAAGATCATGTATCTGCAAACAGATAAATTTACTTCTTCCTTTCTGATTCAGGTACCTTTTATTTCCTGTCTAATTGTTCTGGGTAGGACTATGGACTATCAGTATTAAGTTGACTAGAAGTTGGGATGCCTGGGTGGCTCAGTGGTTGAGCATCTACCTCTGAGCATCTCACAGTTCCAGGATTGAGTCCCACGTCGGGCTCCCTGCATGGATCCTGCTTCTCCTCCCTCTGCCTATGTCTCTGCCTCGCTCTCTCTGTAATTAATTAATTAATTAATTCTTTTTTTAAAAGTTGAATAGAAGTGATGAGAATGGGCAACTTTGTCTTGTTCCTCATCTCAGAAGAAAAACTTTTGGTTTTCACCTTTGAGTGTGATGTCAGCTGTAGGTTTTTCATACATGGCCCTTATTTTGTAAGGTAAATTCCTTCTATTCCTAGTTTGTTAAAAGTTTATATCATGAAATGTGCTGAATTTTGACAAATGCTTTTCTGTGTCTATTGAGATGGTCATATGATTTTTTAAACGATTTTACTTATTTACAGATTTATCTGAGAGTGAGCAAGAGAGCACAAGTGAGGGGAGGGGCGAAGGGAGAGGGAGGAGAGACTCCCCACTGAACAGGGACCCTCCCCAGCCCACACAAGGCTCAATCCCAGGACCCTGGGATCGTGACCTGAGCCAAAGGCAGACACTTAACTGACTAAGCCACTCAGATGCCCAAGATGGTCGTGTGATTTTTATCCTTTTTTCTGTTAATGGGGTTATATTACATTGATTGATTTTCATAAGTTGAAGCATCTTTGCATCCCAGAGATAAAATCCCACTTGGTCATGGTGTATTATCTTTTTAATGTAGTACTGGATTCAGTTTTCTAGAATTTTCTTGAGGATTTTGCATCTATCTATTCAAGAATATTGGCCTCTGGGGTGTTTTTTGTTTTGTTTTGTTTTGTTTTGTTTTGTTTTGTTTTGTTTCATGGTGTCCTTGTCTGGTTTGTGTATCAGAGTAATGCTAGCCTTATAAAATGAGTTCAGGAGTATTCGCTCCTCTTCAATTTCTTGGGAAACATTTGAGAAGGACTGTTGTTAATTCTTTCTTGAATCTTTAGGAAAAATCATCTGGTCCAAATTTTCTGTTTTGAGAGATTTTTGATTATTGATTTAATCTCCATACCAACTATAGGGCTGCTCAGACTATATATTTTTTCATGATTTAGTTTTGGTAGGTTGTATATTTCTAGAAGTTTTTATCCATTTCTTGTAGGTTATCCTTTTATTGGCATGTAATTGTTCATTTAGATTCAAAATCCTTTTTATTTGTGTAGCAAAATTTGTAACATCTTTCATTTCTTATTTTATTTACTTGAGCCTTTGTTCTTAGTCTAAGTGTTTGGCAATTTTGTGTCTTTAAAAAATCTTTTTAAAATATCAACTCTTAAGTTCCATTGATTTTTCTTGATTGTTTTTCTATTTTCTATTTATTTCTGCTCTAACTTTTGTTATCTTCTTCTTTGTACTAACTTTGGTCTCAGTTTGTTCTTCTCTTTCTAGCTCTTTGAAGGGTAAAGTTAGGTTGTATATCTGAGATCTTTCTCCTTTTTTAGTAGCATTAATTGAACTGCTTTTTTCATTTCATAAATTTTGGTATATTGTGGTTTAATTTTCATTTGTCTTAAGGTATTTTCTAATTTCATTGTTATTTCTTCTTGGATCCAATAGTTACTCAAGAGTGTGTTTTTAATTTCTACATATTTGCAAATTTTCCAGTTTTCCTTCTGCTCTGCTATTGATTTCTAGTTCCATTGCAGTCAGAAAAGATAGTTGGCAAAATGTCAATCTTCTTAAACTTATTAAGACTTCTTTTTTGGACTTCTGAGGAAGATGGCAGAGAATTAGGAGAATCCTAAGCTCACCTCCTTTCATGGATACAACTAGATAACATCCACATCAGTGTAAATAACCTAGAAAGTGACCAAAATACTGGCAGAACAGATACACAGATAAATGTAGAGAAGAGGCCACATTGGAGAAGAAGGGCAGAGATGCATCAAAGCTAAACAGACCTCCCCTATGGTCAGGAACGTGACAATGATGTCCTTTCTCACCACTGTTGTTCAACATAGTACTAGAAGTTCTAGTCTAAGCAATCAGACAATAAAAATAAATAAAAGGCATCAAAATTGGCAAAGAAGAAGTAAAACTTCCATTCTTTGCAGATAACATGATATTTATATAGAAAACCCAAAGACTCCACCGCAAAATTTCTAGAACTCATATAGGAATTAAGCAACATGTCAGGATACAAAATCAATGCACAGAAATCAGTTGCATTTCTATACACTAAGACAGAAGAAAGAGAAATTAAGAAATTTATCCCATTTCCAATTGCACCAAAACCCATAAGATAGCTAGGAATAAACCTAACCAAAGAGGTAAAGGATCTATACCCTAAAAACTACAGAACACTTATGAAAGAATGATGAAGATACAAGGAGATGAAAAAAACATTCCATGCTTATGGATTGGAAGAATAAATATTGTTGAAATTACTATGCTACCTAGGGAAATCTACACATTCAATCTAACCCCTATCAAAATACTATTGACATTTTTTACAGAACTGGAACAAATAATTCCAGAATTTGTATGGAACCAGAAAAGACCCTGAATAACCAGCGGAATGTTGAAAAAGAAAACCAAAGCTAGTGGCATCACAATGCCTGACTTTAAGCTATACTGCAAAGCTGTGATCATCAAAACAGTGTGGTCCTGGCTCAAAAACAGACACACAGATCAATGGAACAGAATAGAGAACCCAGAAATAGACCCTCAACTCTATGGTCAACTCATACTCAACAAAGCAAAGGACAGTTTCTTTAAAAAAACGGTACTGTGAAAATTGGACAGCCACATGCAAAAGAATGAAACTGGATCATTTTCTTACCCCATACATATAGATAAACTCAAAAGGGATGAAAGACCTAAATGTGAGACAGGAATCTATCAAAACTCTAGAGGAGAACACAGGCAGCAACCTTTTTGAACTTGGCCACAGCAACTTCTTGTTAGAAGCATCTCAAAAGACAAGAGAAATAAAGGCAAAAATGAATCACTGTGACTTCATCAGGATAAAAAAAGACAAAAAAAAAAAAAAAAAACCCTCCTGCACAGCAAAGGAAACAGTCAACAAAACTATATATATATAATGGAATATTGCTCAGCCATCAGAAAAGATGAATACTTACTATTTACATCAACATGGATGGAACCGAGGGTATTATGCTGACTGAAATAAGTCAATTGGAGAAAGGCAACTACCACATGGTTTCACTCATATGTGGAATATAAGGAACAGTGAAGAGGATTATAGGGGAAGGGAGGGGAAATTGAATGGGAAGAAATCAGAGAGGAGAAAAACCATGACAGACTCTTAACTCTGGGAAACAAACTGAAGCTTCCTGGAGGGGAGGTGTGTGGGGGGATGGGGTAATTAGATGACAGGCATTAAGGAGGGTACTTGATGGGATGAACACTGGGTGTTATACACAACTGATAAATTATTGAACACTACATCTGAAACTAATGATGTACTATATGTAGGCTAATTGAATTTAAATTTTAAAAAGTACACTATAAAAGCACTATAAAAATAAATATTTAATATAATGATTAATTCTGACATATGAGTAATAAAGTAAAAATAATAATTGACTCTGAAAAAAAAAACCTAAACAGACTTCTGAAATTGTCCATGGGAGGGAGGGACACTATGGGTGTGGAGAAAGCAAAGAAACTAACTCTCACACCAGACACCCTGGCCACAGGGGAACTCTCACAATGAAGAGAAATCCCCATAACATTTGTTTTTGTAAACCAGAAGGGCCTGAATTCACAAGGTCTTATAATCCATGAGGCTTAGCAACTGGAGCTTTAAAAATCAGCAGGCTTGGCTCAGAGTCAGGAAGGCAACAGGAAACTGAGTTCTCACCCTTAGAGAAAGCACAACAAACAGCCCCAGTGAGATACAGCATAAAAGTAGCACTTTGGAAAATGCCCAGGGTGTAGGGAAGATTTATTTATTAATCTCAGATCATGTGCTGGAGGGGAAGGGATCATTGGGAGACTTCTCCAAGAACAAGAGAACTGGCAAGCACGATTTCCCTCTCTGATCCCCTAGCCTAGATACACAGTCACCTGTGGGAACCAGTGCAGCACCAAAACTTCCCATCTAGTTTGATCATGCACCCCGCCTCTGCACATTTCTGCAGATCTGTTCCCTCCAACCTGGCCAGCCTCAGCAGGATTTTGGGTAGCTGCAGGTCCCCTTCCACAGCAGCCTGGCATGGATCTTGCTGGCACTGGGCACATGACCCCCGCATTCTGTGGACCTGCCCCTCCAAGACACCTTGATCAGAGCCCATCCAAAATGGTTCCACAAACAGAAAAATGTGCAAGCAGCATCAACAGGGACCACCACCTAGAAAATAACTCATGTCCCAGGGATAGGAGAAGATAACAATGCACACCAGTCCAACTACACCCTGGGCAATGGGTTGGGGGCACATATCTGATCTGAATGCAGGCCCTAATCACCAACAAAAGCTTCTCAAAACACTGGGAAAGCACCCTACAGTTCAGTGCTACTGTATCACTGGCAAATGCCTTCTCTGACTCAACTCAAGCCAAGGCAGCCCCAGACTAGCCCACTAACAACACAGAGACCAACACAGACCAACTCTGCCCATGACAGGCAAAGAAAGCCATTGTAGATGTTTGGACTGACAAGGCAAACACATCTCAGCCACTAAAGTAGGGTGCATGCAACACGCACAGGAGACAAATTTGAAGCACCAGATTCTGGCAAACAGGGGACTTTATATTGTAGGGCACTGCAGGACCTCTTCTTTGTAACACTACTACTTTCAAGAGCAGGAGACATAGCTAACTTTCCAAACACACAGAAACAGACACAGAGAGTTAGATGAAATGTGGAATTAGAGGTATATGTCCCAAATGAAAGAACAGGCCTAATCATAATGAGAGATAAATGAAATGGAGATAGTTAATATATCTGATAGAGAATTTAAAATAATGGTCATCAAAGTACTCCTTGGACTTGAGAAAAGAGTGGAAGGACAAAATGAGACCCTTAAGAAAAAGATAGAAAACATAAAAAGGGACCAATCAGAGATGAAGAGCTCAATAACTAAAATTTAAAAATACTAGATGGAATAAATATTAAAAGAATGGGTCAGTGACCTGTAGGACAGAGTAATGGAAAGCAATCAAGTTAAACATAAGAAAGAAAAAAATGAAAATGAAAATAAACTGAGGGAAATCAGCAGCACCATCAAGCATAACATTTGAATTATGCTTGAACATTTGAATTATGATTTGAATCATAATTATTTGAATTATAGGGATTCTAGAAGTAGAAGAGAAAAAAGGGGTTGAAAATTTATTTGAAGCAATAGTAGCTGAAACCTTTCCCAACCTGGGGAATAAATCAGAAATCCAGATCCAGGAGGCACAGAGAGACCCCAACACAACCCAGAAAGGTTTAAACAAAGACACATAATAATTAAAATGGCAAAAAAGTAGTGATTAAGAGAGAATCTTAAAAGCAGCAAGAGACAAGAAAACAGGTACGGGAAAGAGAAACTCCATAAGGCTAGCAACTGATTTTTCAGCAGCTACTTTGCAGACCGGAAGGGAGTTGAATGATATATACAAAATGCTAGGGGGTGGGGGGGAAAGGCTATCATTCAAATACATGAGAGATAAAGAATTCCCCAGACAAACAAAAGTTAAAGGAATCATGACCACTAAACCAGCCCTTTGAATGGGAAGAAAAGACCATAAGTAGGAGTAAGAAAAGCACAGAAGTAGTAAAATTAAATATATCTGTAAAAATCAGTCAAAGGATAAACAAAAGGATGTAAAATAGGACACCATATACCTAAAACATGGGGAAGAAAGAAGACTGGGTTCAAACTTAAGCAACCATCAACCTAATATAGACTAGTATATACATAAGATGTTACATGCAAACCCAATAGGAACCACAAATCAAAAACTAGCCATTGATATGCAAAAAACAAAGAGAAAGGAACCCAAGTATATCACTAAAGAAAGCCAGCAAACTATAAGAAAAAAGAGCAAGAGAAGAAAGGAATAGAAAAGAACTACAAAAACAACCACAAAACAAGTACCAAAATGGCAATAAGTACATACTTATTTTAATTACTTTGAATGTAAATGGACTACAGAGTACAATCAAAAGACATAGAGTGGGATCTCTGGGTGGCTCAGTGGTTTAACACCTGCCTTTGGCCCAGGGCATGATCCTGGAGTCCTGGGATCGAGTCCCACATTGGGCTCCCTGCATGGAGCCTGCTTTGCCCTCTGCCTGTATCTCTGCCTCTCTCTGTGGGTGTCTCTCATGAATAAATAAATAAAATGTTTTAAAAAAGATATGGAATGATGGAATGGATAAAGAACAAAATCCATCTATATGCTGCATTCAAGAGGCTCATTTCAGACCTAATGACACATGCAAATTGAAAGTGAAAGGTTTGGAAAAGCATTTATCATGCAAGTGGGAGTGAAAAAAAAACCTGGGGTAGCAATACGTCTATCAGACAAAATAGACTTAATTTAAAAAAAAAGAAAGAAAAGAAAAGAAAGAAAGAAAGAGAAAGAAAGAAAGAAAGAAAGAAAGAAAGAAAGAAAGAAAGAAAGAAAGAAAGAGGGCAGCCCTGGTGGCTCAGCAGTTTAGCGCCGCCTTCAGCCCAGGGCATGATCCTGGAGACCTGGGATTGAGTCCCACGTCAGGCTCCCTGCATGGAGCCTGCTTAAGAGGAAATCAAAAAATATATGAAGACAAATGAAAATGAACACTATGATCCAAAATCTTGGGATGCAGCAAAAGCTGTTGTAAGAGGGAAGTGGAGAACAATAGAAGCCTACTCCAAAAGGCAAGAAAAATCTCAAAGAAACAACCTAATCTTACACCTAAGGGTGATGGAAAAGAAGAACAAACAAAACCTAAAACCAGCAGAAGGAAGGAAATGATAAAGATTAGAGAAAAAGCAAATGAAATACAAACAAATAAACAAAAATAGAACAAAACAATGAAACCAGGCACTCACTCTTTGAAAAGATCAACAGAATTGATAAACCTCTAGCCAGACCCATCAAGAAAAAAAGAAGACTCAAACAAACAAAATCAGAGATGAAAGAGGGGAAATAATAACCAACACCACAGAAATACAGAAGATTATAAGAGAGTATTATGAAAAATTATATGACAAGAAATTGGACAACCTAGATGAAATGGATAAATCCCTAGAAACAGATAACCTCACTAAAGTGAATCAGAGAGAAATAGAAAATTTGAAGAGGCTGATTATCAGCAATTACATTGAATTAGTAAACAAAAAGCTCAAAAAAAAAAAAAAAAAAAAAAACAAAAAGCTCCAAAGAAATAAAAATCCAGGACCAGATGGCTTCACAGATGAATTCTATCAAACATTTAAAGAAGAGTTAATACCTATTCTTCTCAGGTAGCCCCAGTGGCGCAGCAGTTTAGCACCACCTGCAGCCTGGGGTGTGATCCTGGAGACCTAGGATCGAGTCCCACGTCGGGCTCCCTGCATGGAGCCTGCTTCTCCCTCTACCTCTCTCTCTGTGTGTCTCTCATGAATAAATAAATAAAATGTTTTTTAAAAAAATACTTATTCTTCTCAAACTATTCCAAAAAATAGAAGAGGAAGGAAAGCTTCCAAATTCACTCTATGAGACCAGTATTACTTTGATACCAAAGCTAGATAAAGATACTACCAGAAAGAGAACTAGATCCAATATCTCTGAAGAACACACATGCAAAAATCCTCAACAAAATATTAATAAATAAAATCTAACAATAGATTAAAAAATCATTCACCATGATCAAGTGGGATTTATTTTCAGTATACAAGGGTGGCTCAATATTCACAAATGAATGTTATACATAACGTTAATAAGAGAAAGGGTAAAAACCATATGATCATTTCAATAGATGCAGAAAAACCAATAAAATACAACATCCATTCATGATAAAAAGCCCTCAATAATGTAGGTTTAGAGGGAACACAGCTCAACATAATATAGACCATCTATGAAAAACCCACAACTAATATCATCTCAATGGGGAAAACGTGAGAGCTTTTCCATTAATCAGGAACACGAGAAGGCTGTCCACTCTCACCACTTTTATTCAACATAGTACTAGAAATCCTAGCCGCTAGCAATCAGACAAGGGGGGAAAAAAGGCATCCAAATTGTTAAGGAAGAAGTAAAACTTCCACTATTTTCAGATGACATGATACTATATATTAAAAAAAAAAAAACTAAAGATTACACCAAAAGACTACCAGAACAGATAAACGAATTCAGTAAGTTCACAGGATACAAAATCAATATACAGAAATCTGCATTTCTATACACTAATAATGAGGTAGCAAAAAGAGAATTGTAAAGGGAAACAATTCCATTTACAATTGCACCAAAAATAATAAAATATCTAGGAATAAACTTTAACAAGGAGGTGTAAGACCTATACTCTGAATCCCATAAAACACTGATAAAAGGGCAGCCCCGGTGGCGCAGCGGTTTAGTGCCGCCTGCAGCCTGGGGTGTGATCCTGGAGACCTGGGATCGAGTCCCACGTCGGGCTCCCTGCATGGAGCCTGCTTCTCCCTCTGCCTGTGCCTCTGCCTCTCTCTCGCTCTCTCTGAATGAATAAATAAATAAACCTTTAAAAAAAAAAACACTGATAAAAGCAATTGAAGATGACACAAACAAATGGGAAGAGATTCCATGCTCATGGATTGGAAGAACAAATATTGTTAATATTTCTATACTACCCAAAGCAATCTACATATTTGATGCAATCATTACCAAAATACCAACAGCATTTTTCACATAACTAGAACAAATAATGCTAAAATTTGTATGGAATTACAAAAGACCCCAAAAGCCAAAGCAAACTTTAAAAGAAGAACGAAACTGGAGGTATCACAATCTCAGATTTCAAGATTTACTACAAAGCTGCAGTAATTGAAACAGCACAGTATTAGCCCAAAAATAGATGGTTGAATCAATGGAACAGAATAGAAAGCTTATAAATAAACCCATGCTTTTATACGCAATCAATCCAGAAGAAAGGAGGGAAAAATATACAGCGGAAAAGTCTCTTCAATAAATGGTGTTGAGAAAACTGGCAGCCACATGCAAAAGAATGAAACTTGACCACTTTCTTACAACATACACAAAAATAGACTCAAAATGGATTAAGAATCTAAATGAGAGACCTGAAACCATGAAAATTCCAGAAGAGAACACAGGCAGTAATTTCACTGGCATCCCCAGAGCAACATTTTTCTAAATATGTCTCCTGAGGCAAGGGAAACAAAAGCAAACATGAACTATTGGGACCACGTCAAAATAAAAATTCTGCCCAGTAAAGGAAACAACAAAACTAAAAGACAACCTACTGAGTGAAAGAAGATAAGTGTAAATGACTATATTTGCAATAAAGCATTAGTACCCAAAATATATAATGAACTTAAGTAACTCAACACCAAAATCCAAATAATCCAATTTAGATTAGGCAAAAGACATGAACAGACATTTCTCCAAAGAAGACGTCCAGATGGCCAACAGACACATGCAAAGACGCTCATCATCACTCATCATCAGGGAAATGCAACTCAAAACCCCAATGAAATATCACCTCACACCTGTCAGAATGGCCAAAACCAACAACACAAGAAACAGGTGAGGAGGGAAGGAAACTTCACGCACTGCTAGTGGGAATGCAAACTGGAGCAGCCAGTCTGGATAACAGTGTGGAAGTTCCTCAAAAAATCAAAAAGAGAATTACCATTTGATCCAGTAATTCTACTGGGTATTTACCAAAGAATATGAAAGCACTAATTCAAAGGGACATATGCACCCGTGTGTTTATTGCAGCGTTATTTACAAGAGCCAAGTAACGGGGGCAGCCCAAGTCTCCATCAATCCACGAATGGACAAAGAAGAGGTGATTTATATGTACGATGCAATATTACTCAGCCATATAAATAGAATGAAATCTTCCCATTTGTAGCAACATGGATGGATCTAGAGAGTATAATGTTAAGGAAATAAGTCAGAGAAAGGGAAATACCAAATAATTTCACCCATATGTGGAATTTAAGAAACAAAACAAACAGAAAAAAAGAGACAAACCGAAAAACAAATGTTTAACTGTAGAGAACAAAATGATGGTTACCAGAGGGGTGAGGGGATGGGTGAAATAGGTGAAGAGTGCACTTACCATGATGAGCACCGAGTAACGTACAGAATTGTTGAGTCACTATACTGTACACCTAAACTAATGTAAGACTGTATATTAATGATACTGGAACTGAAAACTTCTTTAAAAGACTTGTTTTTTGACCTAGCACATGGTCTATCCTAGAGAAAGTTTCATGTGTGTTTAAATAGAATGCGTACTATGCTGCTGTTGGGTGGAATGTTCCGTGTATTGTCTGTTAGGGCCATTTAGTCTACAGTGTTGTTCAAGTCCTCTGTTTCATTATTGATCTTCTGCCCGGATGTTTTATCCTTTATTGAAAGTGAGGTCTTGAAGTCTTCTATTATTTTTGTTATTTCTCCCTTCATTTCTGCCAATATTTACTTTATATATTTAGCTGTTCTGATGTTGGGTGCATGTATATTTATAATTCCTATATCTTCCTGTAGATTGACCCTTTCATCATTATATATGGACCTTTTGTCTCTGGTAACAAAAATG
Organism: Canis aureus; assembly: GCF_053574225.1. Lineage (NCBI taxonomy): Eukaryota > Metazoa > Chordata > Mammalia > Carnivora > Canidae > Canis > Canis aureus. The sequence continues at coordinate 46,693,221 of NC_135641.1, forward strand.
GACAATTATTAATTATTTTGTTTAAGGTTGCTCAGGAAAGAATATACCGCAAGCCCCTCAAGGAGCTCACGCCATCTTTTCATCATACCAGGAGCCAATTCCTTCACTTGCTTTATCTCATGTATCTCTTTTAATTTAAGCCCTTCTTCCTGCTTCTGTCTTCTGGTGACATGAACTTCAACTGATCAGCATCTTCATAAATACGCTTATTGAAGCCAGAGACCAAATTACTTCCTTGGACCCACTTAATATACCTCTCAAAAATAAAGCTTCAAGGTCAAATAAAAGGGGAACAATGAAAGGAGTTCCTCATTAACAATACATAGAGATTAAATCTATTTAACATTTACAATGCACCTGCTGTCGTGAGCAGGACACTATGCTCCTAATTTTAGAGTTCCAAGCCAGATCTTATGAAATACACTCATGAAAACACTATGCAAAGTACACAGCAAAAATAGGCACTAAATGGTATTACTGGTATTATTAACAACATAATATTATTTCTACTAATTCTTACTCCCAAGAATATTGCCCTAAAAACCTATCTTTATACAAACTAATATTTCATTAAATATTTGAAGATAAAATTTTGAGAAAGGGGAGAAAGGAGGGAAGAAGGAGCAAGGGTTTTTCTTGCCTTAGATATAAACTTTCCAGGAAAGAAGTACTACCAGACACCACTTTGAGACCTCAATCTTTAAAACAAACGGAATATGACTGTCAAGTCCAGAGTCCCTACACTACCTCCAAAAATATAAATCCCATTGAAGGAGAAGTCAAACTTTAAAATGGTTGTACTTAGGAAATATCATTTAAATTAGAGTATCAGAAATCAAGTTTATGTAACTTAAAGGATAATTTGTCTCACTTTTTTAGGGAAAGGGAAAATTGAGTATGAAAAATGAAAATGGCTTTCCACACAAATTGGCCCCTCTCCTGATAGCATTTGAGTGTGTTCTTAGCTAAGTTTATTCACAGCTTGCATTGCCAGGTGTAGTTCAGCCGACTATGGTAGAGAGTGATGTAGTGGAGAACATTCGAAAAGAACAATTCACTTCAGCTGAATTGTTTTAAACTTGCCGGGCTTTTCTCATTCATAAAATGCTAGATTATGTAAAATGGATCTCACTGAGAGCTCTCTCTTTTGCTTGTATTTTGAATCCCGCTACCTAATTTGTTAACATATGGTCTGAGAGTTGGAGAGTTCGTGCTTAGGAATTCAAATATATGTTAAGCATAAGGCTGTGATCCTGATGCAGAACATGTTGCCATCTATTGTTTGTCAGAGTAAAAGGGATGCAAATTTCAGAATCTAAATGAATAAGATGAATTCATATCTGGGTGGCATTTGTCTTGTAAACGTTCCAGTAGAAAAAAATATATATTAAAAAAAATGTTTCCGGTAGAAACAGGGAAAGAGGACAACCCATCAAGGTTAATTTAAAAAACAAAAGAGAAAAAATAAAAATAACAATATTCATTTTTAATAAATGACTTATAACCATTGAATATTCTAGATGGGTTTCATTTAAGTGGGAGGTTTAAGGATAGAGATATTGAAGGTATTTGACCATAACAGCAACCTTAAGGTCAAGTATCCCAAATTTTAGGTAATGGGCCATCTAGAATTCATTTAATAGGTGGAAATGGCTTTTTAATGTTTGCTGAAAACCAGAGAAACTGAATTCTCCTTTACACTTTATAACAAATCCTCCAAAAAATTTCCAGAGGACCCCCAAACAGATCTGGAAATTATTTCGAGAATGTAAGCTCCATGAAGACAGAGATTTATATACATTTTTCATCCACTGTACCCCTAATGTCTAGAGCTATGCCTAGGACAGAGGAGTATTTAGTAAATACTGTAAAAGTGATTCCATAGGTTTCATATTACATACAAGTAGTAAAACTAGAGACTCCCTGCACTCATCAGGAAAAAGGAAGGAAGAAAGGCAAGAGGGGGAAAAAGGAAGGAGGAAGGGAAGGAAAGAAAAGCAGTGGAAGGAAGGCTCATTTCTCTTAGGGAATACAAGAAATAAGTTAAATACTGTGCAATCTGTAAAAATACTGTCACATTACTGTACCAACTCCGTCAACTCTTCAGGACCTGATTCTACCCCAGACACCATGGCTACTCACAAGGTCAGAAAGCTCAGATCTAAGATGTCTTTATTTATAGAGTAAGTTACTACACAGAAAAATAAATAAGACAGTGGCATGTAAATATCTTTCAATAGTAACACTCTCATACATTTTTCAAACTTGAAATACAACATGGAAAAGAAACACAGCTAAAGTAATTTAACCATTTTAAGCAATTTTGGTAGAACCAATTACATTTAGTTCAGTGTGGGGAGAAAGTTGGAGAAGATTTGTCATTAAAGGAAGAACTTCTGTTTTCAGCAGAAAAAGATAAACCTTTTTATCTTATAACTTCTAAGAACTCCATTCTTTTTAGCAGTGATGACCTTCAACAACAGGTGACCCTTCTAAAAAACAAACTTTGTTCTTATAAAAGAGGAATATTCTCCTCAAAAGTAAAGCATTCCTTTAAACGCTAAAATCCAGAATGCTGGAATTAGAAGTCTGCATTCCAACTATTTTCTTTCTGGAGTTGCTTTCTAGTAATTAAGAATTATAAAAATCCATCAAAATCATACTTTAAGGGGCAGCCCCGGTGGTGCAGCGGTTTAGCGCTGCCTGCCACCCAGGGTGTGATCCTGGAGACCCGGGATCGAGTCCCACGTCGGGCTCCCTGCGTGGAGCCTGTGTCTCCCTCTGCCAGTGTGTGTGTCTCTCTCTGTGTCTCTCATGAAGACAAATAAAACCTCATGAAGTAAATAAAATCTTAAAAACAAACAAACAAACATAATTCAAAAAATAAACTTGTCTCACCAGTACCGTGCTCTTCACTGAACCGCGGTAGGCAGTTGTCACCTCGCCCTGTTATCCCGTGACCCTGCAGCATGGTCAGTGAGCGGGCGTTGAGGTAACTGGGCCAGGCCAGTGGGGCTTTCTCCCAGAGGCAAAGGTGCGCAGCCCATCCAGTGGGTGCAATCTGCTGCCGGCGGAAACCACCACTTGTTCTCACGGGATATAATGAACTGCCACACTGAACCTTTTCCCTGAACTTCCAGAAATCACTTTTTAAGGAATGTGAGGCTTCAGTCCATGATGAAGAACCCTACAGTACTGTAAGAGGAATTAGATCAAAAGCCATACCACCTGCGGGGAAAAGAAATCCAGGAGGCCAAACCATGCTTCACCTTTTATGACCCCTCTCAGACTCAAAGGAATCTTTAGGCAAAATAGAGGGCTGGTCCTGGGAATACTCATCAGGACTTTTGTGAGAGCTACGTCTCCCCCAACATACCACCACGCCCCAAAAAAGCTTCTTGCCAATAACAAAAAATTTTGAGAGAGAAAAAGTATGAAAGAAGGCTAGTGTTTAGTATGCGAATACTGCGAAGGTAGCATACACCCTCCTATAGCGATCCTTACAACAGTGGGGAGCAGATACATTGTCCTCCGTGTATAGCACAGGAAATGGAAGCTCCAAAGGGACAGGAGGCTTTCCCAGGCTCACAGAGCTGTAGGGATAGAATCAATTATCTTAATTCCAGATTTATTGTGCAACTTCCTCCTACACTATAGGGCAAGGTAATGTGATCAATCCATGCTAAGGAAGAAATGACTAATACTGTATATCATTTTCCCCTGAGATTATGTCTTAATAGGATAAAAGAGGAAATAATATTTGGCGGCTACAAGTGTAGACCGTAGTTTAGTCTCAAGATATAAAAGAAACTTGGAGAACCCAGGATAGTCTTCACTTTTATCCCAAGTTTGCCCTGAACGTATCTATAGTCTTAGATATAAATACAAATAGAATTATGTTCAAAAAGTATATTCTGCTGCGAAGTAGCACCAGGGTGTGAAGATCAACCATGAGTCATACACAAGGACCATAGTAAAACCAGTAAATTCTGGGGTCGAGATTTTATTTGCTTCAGGAGAGCCAAAGAATTTCACTTCAGTATACCTTGGATTGCCCTCAGCCTAGATTAGATAAACGGGTCAGAGTAGAGGGAGAAGGAACGAACAGAGACCAAGCCGGCCTTTTGGGGTCTCGCAGATATGCCCAATAGACCTTTCTGCAATAATGGAAATGAACATCTGTGCTACAGTACAGTAGCCACTAGCCACATGTGGCTACCAAGCACTTGAAATGTAACTATAGTACAACTGAGGAACTGAATTTTTCATTTTACTTACTTTTAAATTATTTAAATTTAACCATATATAGCTAATTGCTACCATATTAAGCAGATTAGCTTTTATGACTCCATGGACTCTCATGTCCTCATGGCATCCTTTCTAATATGTTGACCCAGATAGGTGGCCTTCATTGGGCCAGAATTGGCAAGTGTCATTAAAGAGGAGAGATGTGGAAATGGGGGAGGGGACAGATAAAAGTATCAATAACATTTCCACTTTATTTCCTTTTTTAAGGCCCTATAATTGTCAATTCAGATTGATATTTGTTGAGCATGATTTTAATCAATGCAGGGATGAGTGAGACATAGTGTCAGCCCTCTAGATCACAGTCCAGCAGTGAAAAAGGTGATGCTTGAGCCACATAGGCACTGGCCAGGCAAGGACATATGGAAAGGGCCCAATTGTGTGCAGTCAAGTTAGAGCAAGCAAGGCCTAGAAGGAGTTTAGTGTGATTAGAGTGTGGGTGTTGTCATGAGCTGAATTATGTCCCCCCAAAATTCGTAAGTTGACGTTCTAACCCCTAGTACCTCAGAATGTGACTGTATTTAGAGATAAGGGTGTTAAAAAGATAATTAAGGCAAAATGAGGTCATTAAGGTGGGCCTCAATCCAATACAACTTTCCTCATAAGAAGAGGAAATTTAAATACACAGAGTGAAGACCAGGTGAAGACACAGCCATCTACAGGCCAAGGAGAGGGGCCTCAGAAGAAACCAACTTTGCTGATACTTCATTCTTGAACTCCTGGCCTCCAGAATTGTGAGAAAATAAAATTTCTCTTGTTTAAACCACCCAGCCTGTGGTGCTTTGTTATGGCAGCCCAGCAAACTAACACAGGTGTGGACACACAAGAAGTGAGCCTGGAGAATCAGGCCGGAACTAGTTTGTGAAGGATCTTGAGGTCATGCTGAGGAATTGAAGATTTGTCCTTAAAACATTGAAGGGTTTTAAGCAGGAAAGTGGCATGATCGGTTTGTGTTTTTAAACTTTATTTTGTGTGTTAGTTTTAAATCTGCCTTGACTCTTGTTACTTGTTTATACCTGACTTGTTCATCACCAGCCTTGGTTCTGATGTGACTTTAAATATTCCATGATGGCAAGCACAGCTGTGATAAAACACACAGTTATTCTGTAACTCTCTGATATTTGTCACAGGTCAGTAGACAACCCTGTCTTACCATGTTTTAAAAGCTTATACTTGCTGCACCTGGGTCAGACATGATTATTTCACATTCACTGAATAAAATCCCCTAAGTGCCTAAGTGATTCCAAGGTAGAAGAAGTTCAGCAAAAGGGGAGGTGCATTAACTCTTTCAGGTCATCAGGCTACCGTTTAATGCATTATTGCAAACGCACTTTTGAATAAATAACAGGTTGTAAGAGACATTGAGACAATTAGCCTCCTTAAGCTGACTAAAATAAAAGCATGACAGGCAGCTCTGAGCCATATGCCGGATGACTATGATGTAAGGAGGCTTTAAAATAAAAATAGATCTGAAAATTTACATGCAAATGAGTGCTGTCATCTTAGGAGTCAATTTGCTTATTCTAAAAATCCTTCTAGTTACTTAGAACATTTTAGAAACACTCCTTCTGGACATGCTTTCAGAACAGGATAAGGAGATTCTAGTCTTCAGGCCTCACAAGGGATCCAGACTATAGTAAATATAAGGAGGAATTTGCTCTACCTGGGGAGCAAAGGGCTCACCGCTGGGCTTCCTGGAGGCACAGCCTCCCTGGGCTAGAAGAGCCATGGTTTTGAGGGGATAAAAGACCTCTTCCTAAGTGTGCTCTTTATCACCCACACCTACAGACTGGGCAGAGGTCTCTTGAAGAATAAGAAACCCCAGTATTTGTTTGGCAACTTCCACCACACAGCTAAATATTAATTATAAGTAGACTGTGAAAAGGTAAGCCTGTCTATTGTAATCACTGAAGGAAGCACTAAAAAAAAAATATCAAATCCAAAAGAAGTCAGGAAAAGAAAAATAGAAAAATAAAAAACAGAGGGGACAGACAGTAAACAAATTAAAAATTGGTACACCTATATATAACCATATCAATAACTGCATTGAAAGCAAATGAGAAAATGGTGTAAATATCCTAATTAAGATACAGAGATGGTAGAGAGGAAAAACCATAAAATTAATGGGCTAAAAGTAAAACAATAGAGAAAGATCTACGAAAGAAACGCTATCCAAAAAACGCCAGAGAGGCTATGTTAATATCAGACAAAATAAAGATTTTAGAGCACAGAAAGGAACCAGGGATAAAGAAGGGCATTACACAATGATAAAAGTCAATTCATACCAAGAAGATACAGCAGTCCTAAATTTGTATACACCTGAATATAAACCTTGAGGATAACCAAAACGGAAACTGACAGAACTAAGAGAAAAAAGAGAAAATCCACAATCACATTGGGAGCCTTCAACATTTCTCTCTCAAGAGTCAATAGAACAGGAATAAAATAAATAACAATTTTTGATAATAAAAGATATGGAAGACTTGAACAGCACCCTTGATAAATTGAACAACACCATCAAACAACTGGACCCAGCTGATGTTTATCAAGCATCCACCCAACAACAACAAAATACGCGTTCTTTAAAAACGTACTTGAAACATTCACCAACATAGACCATGCTCTACCTTGTACCATGGACTTTAACAAATACTTAAGACGTGACACTAAGTGAAAAAAAGTCAGAGAAAGATAAATACTGAATGATCTCACTTATATGTGGGATCACATATAACAAAAACCAAACCAGAACAAAAAAAAAACACCAAATTCATTGAAAAAAGAGATCAGGTGTGTGGGCACAAAGGCAGGGAGTGATAGAGTTGAGAGGGGGAAATTGGAAGAAAGAGACCAAAAGAGATAAGCTTGCAGTTAGAAGGTAAGTACTAGGAATGAAGCGTACAGCGTGATGACTACAGGTGACTCTGCCGTATAATGCTTAGGAAAGCTGTTAAGGACTCTAGGAATTCTCATCAAAAGGAGAATTTATTTTTTTAAATTTATGATAGTCACACAGAGAGAGAGAGAGAGAGAGAGGCAGAGACACGGGCAGAGGGAGGAGCAGGCTCCATGCACCGGGAGCCCTACGTGGGATTCGATCCCGGATCTCCAGGATCGCGCCCTGGGCCAAAGGCAGGTGCCAAGCCGCTGCGCCACCCAGGGATCCCAAAAGGAGAATGTTTTTCTCTTCCTTTTATTGTATCTACGTGAGATGATGGATATTAACTAATCCGATGGTGGTAGTTACTTCACAATATATGTAAATCAAACACGTTAAACACATACAATGGTGGATGTCAATCATTTCTCAATAAAGCTGGAAAAAAATTGAAGTCATACAAAATATGTTCTCCTCCCAAAAGGAAATAGACTAGAAATCAGTAACAGAGATATCTAAAAAAAAAAAAAAAAAAAAAAAACTCCCAATATCTAGAAATCAAACTACAGCCTTCTAAATAATCAATGAGTCAAATAAAACATTTCAAGGGAAATTAGAAAATATTTTGAACTAAATAAAAATACAATGCATCATTTATAGGTTAAAGTGATTGGAGAGGAAATTTGTGCTAATACTACAAAAGAAGAAATATCTCAAATAAATAAGGTATATTTCAATTTAGGAAATTAGAAATTAAGAGCAAGCTAAACCCCAAGCAAGAAGAAAAGAAATATAATTATAAAATCAGAAATCAATAAAATTTTTTTAAATGAGAAAATTAGTGAAACCAAAAGTTTGTTCTATAAGGAAGCCAATAGAGTTGATATATAGCCAGATAAAAAAAAAATAGGAAAAAAAAACATACAAATTAATACCATGAATAAAAGAGGACATATCAACATACTCCTCAGACATTAAGGAGAGAGTAAGGGAACACTACAAACAGCTCCATATGAATTCAACGACATGAATAAAATAGAGCAATTCCTTGAAAGTCTAATGACCCAAAACTTATTCAAAACGAAATAAATAACCTGAACATCCTTATATCTATTACAGAAATTGAATTTGTGATCAAAATCCTCCTGACAAAGGAAATGCCAGATCCAAATGCTCTCACTAGTAAATTCTACCAATTGATTTTTGACAGTGAGGCGAAAGAAAATGCAGTGGGGAAGGAACAGTCTTCACAACAAATGGTAGTGGGTCAACTAGACATATTTATTTAAAATTAAGACAACCTGTATCTCACACCTTATGGGAAATTTTTTTTTTTAAGATTTTGTTTATTTATTCATGAAAGACACAGAGAGAGGCCGAGACACAGGCAGAGGGAGAAGCAGGCTTCCTGCAGGGACCCCGATGCGGGACTCGATCCCAGGACCCTGGGGTCATGCCCTGAGCCAAAGACAGACAGACACTCAACCGCTGAGCCACCCGGACGTCCTACCTTATGGGAAAATTAACTCAAAATGCATCATAAATCTAACTGTAAACATAAAACCTAGAAAGCTTTTAAAGGAAATGTAGAAAACATCTTCATGACCTTGGGCAATGTAAAGTGTTCTTAGAAACAACCCCAAAAGCATGAGCCATTAAAAAAAAAAAAGGCTGATAAAACAGTCTTCATCAAAACTTAAACCTTCAATTTGATGGAAGTCACTATCAGGAGAATAAAAATACAAGGTACACACTGGGAGAAAGACTTGCATACCAATATCTAACAACGATAGACTTGTATTGGGAATGTAAAAGGAATACTGGAAACTCAACAAGAAAACAAAAAATGGGCAAAAGATTTGAATAGATATTTCACAAAAGAAGAGGGCCAAATGACAAAAACAGCAAATGAAAAGATAACACCATCAGACATTAGGGAAATGCAAACAGTGAGATAACTACGTTTCCAAGAGAATGTTTTTTGTTTTTGTTTGTTTGTTTGTTTTTCAGAAACTGGACTTCTACGTTGCTGGTGAGAATGGAAAATAGTACAGCCATTTTGGAAAGCAATTTGGCAGTTTCTCATACAGTTAAACATACACTTACCATATGACTCAAAGTCAGGAATCCCACCCCTGGTATTTACACAAGAGAAATGAAAACTCATGAACATAAGAACACACACAGAAAACAAAAAAGCAATGTTGACACAAATGTTCAGAGCAGCATGTTCTTGTAGTCACCACCGGCTGGAAACCACCCAAATGCCTTTCGACAGACGAATAGATAAACTATGGGATATCCATACAATGGAATGAAATAAAAATAAAAATTAACTATTTATACATAAGACAACGCAGATGAATCTTAAATGCGTTATCTCAAGTGGAAAAAAAAAGCTAGACTGAAAAGATTACATGCTGTGCGATTCCATTTATTCTTCTGATAAATAAATATGATTCTATTTATTTATCTGACAGTCTGGGGAAGTCAGGTCTAAAGGGACAGAGGACAGATCAGGAGATTTCCATGGGGAGCTTTTAGCACACAGAGCGGCAGAAGCGGCTTGGGCAGGACAAGGGAACTTTCCTGTATCCTGCTTTTCACGATGGGTACATGATTTTTGCATTTGTCTAAATGTTTTAATTAAAAAACATATGAGTTAAAAATAAAGGGAAATAAACTTCATCTGGAACAGACCCTCTACTTGCCTGCTCCCCCCTTATTTTTGCGTCAATTCCCAGAAACAGATCGGAGTCCCGTTTTGGCGGGAGAGACAGAGCAGGGGTGGACGGGGCTAGTCCTTCTGGACTCTACATCCCCGTATTTTTATAATAAAAGTTCTTTCCAGCTCATTTACTCTTTTTTCTCAGTAGTTTTTAAGACAGGAACCAGCGGGCAATTATCCCTAAAACAGAATGAAGAGAAACAGCTGACTTTGCTCACGTGGCAAGCCCTTCCTAAACTGGCTGATCTTTTTTTATTGAGGCCTAAACATCAGTGTCACAGCAGTGCCAGGTGCAAACGGCGACGGGCGAGCCGGTACCTTCCGCTCAGCTCCTGCAGGCGAGGCTCCCGTCTGTCCCCACGGCCACCCAGTGCCATCGCTGTGCTGCCTTTGCTGACCCTCTCACCCCGTGCCCCACCCCTGCCCTGGAAGCCGGGACCTCTCAGCCTCTCCCGTCCCCGCTCCCGCCCGTGACCACCAGTTTATTCTCTGTATTTATGGCTCCGCTCCTACTTGTGTGTGCGCGTGTTTGTTCATTTCTTCTGTTTTTTGTACATCAGATGTAAGTAAAATCATAGGGTTCTACGTCTTTCTCTGACTTATTTCACTTGCACTACGGCTTCTAGGCCCCTCTGTGTCGTGGCAGAGGACAAGATCCCCTTCCGTCCGCGGCCCAGCACCTGTCCGTGTGTGCGCGTGTGTGCATGGATGCCGGCCTTGCCTCCACATCTTGGCTGTTGTAAATGATGCAGCAACGAACATGGGGGCGATGGATCTCTTTGAGTTCCTGCTTTCATTTTCTTTGAGTGAATACCTGGCAGTGGAATTACAGGCCATATGGTATTTCTGTTCTTACTGATTTGTCGATTCTTACATCGGGCTCTTCCTAGATTTCTTCCAGTGCACCTGGAAAAGCCTGACATCATCTCAGTAAAAATTTGGTTTTGCTACTTAAAAATGAAAAATCTGTTGCTACTCAAACAAATTTACAAAAATAAAGCCTCCTCTCATGTTGGTTCCAAATTGAATAGGAACTCTCCTGTTTATTTTTTATCCTCTCGTATTTTGTGTATTTCTGTGAGTTGCCTAATGTCGTCTTTGAATGAGTAGGGTAATTTTTTTTTAGCTTTAATTACTTGCATTTTGTGGTGACCATCATTTGAGTGTCTGCATGTCCTATTATATATTTGACTACCTCAGTCTTACTTGTTTAGAACCATATTTTCCTATTATATGAAAAAAGGAACTGTTTCTGTTGTCTTTTCATGATCTTAAATAAGTTTTGGTGCAGTAAAATCAGATTTCCTTGGTTAAAGATATTTTGCTGTATTGTTTTGATGCTACACCTGCTGGACACAATCTTCTTGAATGAATTAGAAACGCCGCCCCGGGCTGCTGGGCGAGCTGAGAGCTCTAACAACCGATTCCTAATCTCTCTCTGGTGTGAACTTCAGTCTCCACGTCAGACGGCCCAGCGGAAGCCGGCCCGGGTCAGACTACATCATCTCTGGCCAAGATCTTGCAAGAGCCGCAGCACAGACACACTAGGGAGCGGGCCGGGAAGGAAGGCCGCAGAAGCTCCTGCAGGCCCGACGGAGCCCAGACCCGGAGGGAGGGCGAGGACCCCCGACGGCCCGGGCAGGAGAGCCAGCGCCTGGCGATGAGACACGGAGGTACCCGGCCCGGCGACAGACCGACAGACCGAGACGGGGACGTGGACAGCCGCAGCCGGCCTGAAAAGCAAGCGGCAGAGCGAGAAGCCCTCTCCGTCCTGGGGTGCCGGGATCCCAGTGACCATACTGGGCCTTCAGGAGGAAGCACCAGTTTCCTTTGAATGGAGGCCACGGGCTCAAAGGCTGCTCTTCCTGAAGCGCTGAGAACGAGGCAGGTGGGCCAGGGCCACCTGCTGCCCCGCCGCCCTCTGCTGCCCCCGGCTCCCTCGGCCGCCACCTCGAGCCCCGTGCCAGCTTCCTCTGTCCCCCGCTGCCCACACAGGGCCTTCCATCCAGTTGCCCAAAACAGCAAGTGTGGCCCGAGAGCTCGCACCCCTTGTTGCACCGAGGAGGCTGGCCTCGGCTGCCCTCAGGTTGTGGCCTCTGCCAAGAGCCAGTTGATGATGAACAACACGGAGGTCCCTGTCCGCGTGAACCATGAGGTCTGGGCATGGAAGAGAGACACGACAAAATAACTGACAAATGGTGACGCGCTGCGATCCACGCTCTGGAAGAAAGGTGAGGGGCGTCGAGCATTTGTCACAGGGACTCCTTGGCCTGGGAGCACTGAGAACTCCCAAAGAAGAAGCGCTCCACTGGGTGTTATGTGTTGGCGAATTGAATGTAAATAAAATATTTTTTTAAGAAAGAACATATGCAAACCTAAAAAAAAAAAAATTCAACGAAAGTACTAACTATTCCACCCAAAGTTGGCCTGAAATGGAGACAGGGACACAGAGCATTGGAGGGAGGAGCGGGAGGGGGAGCGAAGTACCAAGACGCCGACCCATGTTCTCTTACTGAATTTGCGAAATGAGAACTTGACTGACGCGCCGTCGGAGCAGAGGCCTCTGACCCGCCCTCGCCACTTGGCTACCACGTGTGCGTGGCGACTCCCTTCGCCTTTCTTACCCCAGTCTGTCCGCCAGGACTGTGGATGACGGGTGACCTGGAACCCCATCGTGCTGCAAATACCTCCACTTAGCGCAGCAAGCAGCCAGAAAATATCTTCCACAATTTTTAGTGTTTTCTGCCAAGTTTCGTATGGGCAGAAGGGCAAAGGGCACTAGGAGCCAGGCGTGTAGCTCCTGCTTCCCGAGCCAGGATCCCCAGCTGGGAGCTAGCTCAGCCCCAAACCCATCTCTCCGTCCTTCTCAGGAGGCGGCGGACGGGCTCAAGATGCAAACAGAACCAGGGGTGCCACGCAATGCAGATATTTAGAGGAAGAGACTTTCTTCCCAGGGAAACTCCAAGTGTGATTTTACGCGGCCCCACGACCGATAAGCCTACGGCATCGAAGCTACTCCAGATCTGGAATATTAGAAGCTACTTGCAAAGAGAAGAGGCATATCCTATATACTTCATCAGCTTTTCTAGAGTTAAGCTGATGGTGCCAATCAAGGGAGGCCAGGTAGGTGCTAGACATGGCAGGGATGGTGACAAGCCTTAAGAAATTTAACTGAGGCTTTGTTTGATACGAGAGGAAATCTTGGTGGCTCACAATCCCCCCATCCAAATAGTGATTGAAAAAAATCACAATAATAATGCCAGGACTAAACAGCGTAAGGACCTGCCCAGGGACCAAGCTTCCAAAGAACCACAGAACCTCGCCAGCAACTCAGGGAAACCTCCATTCCAAGAAGCAGCAGCGAACAAGTGAGTCCCTGATAAGGCAGGTGTCTCCCCTTTATGTCACCTCGCTGACCGTGTTGAGCCTTCTGCTTTGTGCAAAAGATTTGATTTTTTTTTTTTTTATTTATGATAGTCACACAGAGAGAGAGAGAGAGGCAGAGACACAGGCAGAGGGAGAAGCAGGCTCCATGCATCGGGAGCCGGACGTGGGATTCGATCCCGGGTCTCCAGGATCGCGCCCTGGGCCAAAGGCAGGCACTCAACCGCTGCGCCACCCAGGGATCCCTATGCAAAAGATTTGAAACTGCTTTCTGTGTGACTGGCTCTTCCACAAGGATCCCGGGGAGAGAAAGCCTTTCACCCCCGGCTGCGCAGCCGGAACCAGCAGTGCCTGAAATCGACTTCCAGGTCAGAGCCAAGTGTTGACCTACGTGGAGTGAACGGTTACGGATAAGATGCCACACAGGCAGGTTTCCACAGCTCAGGGTGACACTCAAGTCAATGATGCAAATGGAGCCGCTAGGGAGGATGCAAAGGGTTAAATTACTCTGGCTGGGTATTTATTTTTAAAATTAGTACCAAAAGGAAATTTGGCAGGCCGTAGTTACGAAGTAGATGAACAAAATAGGATTATTGGATGTTTCAGAGATCACATGGCTCACTGTCCGGGCACCAGCTGCGCCTACACTCCCTAAAATGTTTAATGCATGAGGTGCCCTGGGCACACACAAATGTGAGTGCTCTCTCTCTCTCTCTCTCTCACACACACAGACACACACGAATAGCTGGTTACTGTTTTCCTTTTTCTTAAGATCCTCTATCACTTGTGACATTGACTTTTCTGAACTCCAAGGGTGACCTTTCAGCTATTATTAAGAAGAATGAATCAGGAATAAAAGAAAACTAACTGCCCATTGGGTCCTTTCATCATCCTCTCGAAAGGGGGTTCCTGCATCCCCATTGTTCCTCTGCATCAAAGGACCCCGTTGCTTCTCCCAGTAGGTGGTGGTGCTAGAAAGACCAGGTGGAAACTCGGCTGATGGGAAGGCATTGAACCAGCAGGGTAGTCAGACTCACTCCTGTTCCACTGAAAGAGCTTTTTGAACTAAAACAATAACTTTGAATGTCATTTAAAGGATCACATGCTGTTTTTTTAATAGGCCTCTAAAGGCTAAATAAAGCTTTAAAGAGGAATAATTTACTTACTCTGAGGACAGAAGCATCTTCAGGCACATATGTCGGTTGCGATCCTTGCCTAAACAGAGATTTAGATCAGATAGATGGCAGACACGGGCTGGATGATGGATGACAGAGAGAAGGAGGGGGAAGGGAGGGAGGGAGAGGCATCTCCAGTATCTCTGCTGGCCAACGGCCTTCCCTGTTTGAGAAACGGAATTCATCAAATGGGTGGAGGCAGTCCTGGTCACCTTGGGCAACCCCACCGACCAAAACCCAAGGACGATGCTGAGCATGATCTAAGCAACGCCCCAGACGTACGTGCTGTGCAAGCCCAGACCCTACTACAGTACCAGGTCTCCCTAACCATTGCAATCGACAAGTCAGGGTAAGGCGTCTCTAGAATCCCAGTCGCTCCCCTACCCTTTCCACAAAATCTACTCAGGAGGAAAACTTCCATCATACAGTGACGCTCGCAAACATTAAACTCTGTCACCCTCAGCACCCAATGGCTGCAGGTCCCAAGGTGGTGAAGTAAAAAGGCAACTGGCTCTGAGCACCTAAGAAACTAAGCAAGAACTCCCCGTGCGGTAGAAGCCAACCTAATTCCCACGTAGACCCTGTAAGGAAAGGCTGTCGCACAGAGGACACCCAGCTTTTAATGAGAAAACAACCCAAACCAAGAGTGACTCAAAATAACGTTAAGGGAAAGAACAAACAGTAACAGCATCTCCCCCCCCCCCCCCATCTACTGCCATCTCTCTCTCACACCCTCAGCTTAGGGCACCAGAGTCTGCACGGCCCGTATCCAGTACAGCAGGCACAAATCTTGGAAAAGACATGCTCTGTAATGAAGTTTCCCCCCAAGTCAGAACATCTGATGAGGTCCAGAACACCTGTTTTGTCTTGTCGGCCCGTACCCACTAGCCAGTGAAGAAAGGTCACCTGGAAATAAAAGCAATTGCCGAGCCTGTGTCTAAGAAACCCTATAAGCTTCACAACCCTCACTAGAAGACGCCCCTTTGGATGACATCCTTGGGCCTGGGTCACTGCATTTATACTAATTTGTCATATAGTCTCTGGCGGAGGCCAGTGAGTTTATCTCCTAGCCTCTTCCCCACCCCTATGTTCTAGGACCTCTGAAACTGCCACATTCCTCAGTACTTGGGCAGCTCTAAGACCCTGGCCTTGGGGATCCAGCCCTGCCCACTATAATTCAACCTTTCCAATTTCCATTTATTGCACAACTTTCATACTCAAAAAAGTCCAAAGGTCATGCTTTATTTTTACTAGATCAAGCTTAATTTTACTGACTTTCAGGCCTTTCATACATGGCATCGTCTCACCCAGTTTGGTCTATCACAATTTGGAAGGCTCCGGTCAGCTACCTGCATCCCTAAAGTTCTCTAAATGTGTATCCCAGAACAATGTTGAAAATTTTTCTCCTGGATTAGTATACCCTAGTTGGAAAACTTGTAGTGGTTTTTCAGCGGTGAAGGTAGCAATTATAATTAAATCGTGTTAAAGTAATTGTTTGAATTATGAATTAAGACTAGTTTGTTTAAACATAAATGTATTTAAATGTAAATAGTTCAGTTATAAGAGGATGTTTCTTTTACAGGATAATAACCACCAAAATGAGCTTGCTATTTAAATGTGTGCTGGTGGGAATTAACTTCAAAAACACAAGTAATCTTTGACATAGTGGTTGTCAAACTTTAGTCCACATCAGCATCTTTTGAAGACTTAAAACAGAAATTGCTGCCTCACTACCAGCCCCCAGAGTTTCTGAATCAGCAAGTGTGGTGGGCACAAGTCCCCAGATGACACCAGTGCTCCTGGCCTAGGGATGATACTTGGAGACCACTGACCTCGTGTTAACTACGTCCCAGGCCACCCTCGACATTGTTTACCTACGTTATCTCATACTTACGATAAAAACCTAAGAGGCAGGCATTACTGATATATCCGTTCTACAGGTAGGAGGTTAAGTAACTAGCCCCGAGGCGCAATGCTGGTAAGAGGTGGCCAAGGTGGTCCCAACAAGGCAGGGAACTCCAGGTCTTACTGCTTTACAAGCATTTCATATGCATTGATTATGAAGTGTCATTTGACCTAAGCTAATAGATCACTTCTTTCTGTGGACACAGTATCTGTCCCTGAGCAATAAGGCAAAGGTTACACTAAAGCCTGTTAAAGTGGCCACATTATTCAAACTAAAATAGAACAGTTCCCTACGACAGAACACTACTCAACAGTATCTTTCTTTTCTTTTCTTTTAAAGATTGTATTTATTTATTCATGAGAGACACACAGAGAGGCAGAGACCCAGGCAGAGGGAGAAGCAGGGAGCTCGATGTGGGACTCGATCCCAGGACCCCGGGATCATGCCCTGAACCAAAGGCAGATGCCTAGCCGCTGAGCCACCCAGGCATCCCTCACCAGTATCTTTCTAAAGAAAAAAAAAAAATCCCAGCTTCCTTCCAGTCCTAAACCCTATGGAAGGCAACCCCACATCAGCCAAAGGCTAGTAATGGGATAGACAGTTATGCTTCAGGGGGAAAGAAAGCCCTTGACCCCTCCCCAAATCTGTATCACACTGACTTTGCCACGCTTCCCCAGGCTTCAGTATTTTCTGAAGCTTCCCAGATGATTCCAATATGCAGCCAAATTTGATAACCAGCCCTCCAAGCATCTGCTAGATCTCCCCACCAGAGTAGTAGATGACTGCTCTGGCAATAGGGCTTCAACTAGGTGCATCCTGTCAACCCTCTTTAGACCACTTCTGCTGCGGTACCCATTGAGCCAGCCCCACGTGGTCAGACACCAACCTCCCACGTGCCCCTCTCCAACATCTCCAGCCCTGTCTAGGATGTAGTAGGTTCCTGAGTTTAAAGATCCATGTACAATTATATAATTATTTCTGCTTATCATGGGAGATGGGGAGGTTGGCAAAAAGAATCAAAGTATTTATTTTGGAAAAACTCTTCCAGCAGTGGAAAGTTCTACTTAATATGAAAACACTAAGCAGATGGCACCCATTCTTATCTCAAGCCATATTTAATATTTTCATACAAGATGTTTCCTTATGATAGAGCCTGATTTTCTGGTGTGAAATGCAAACTTAAGACATTCAAAGCTAAAAAAAAAAAAAAAAAAAAAGACATTCAAAGCTACTAGTGAAATGCAAACAGTTTCATCTATTAATAGTACTTTTCCTGCCTGCATTTTTTAATGTATGTATCACATGGATTCTACCCATTTCCAAAAATAATTGGAAGAAATACAAAATATAAAGATGTATATGAAATGAAATAGCTGAAATAGACCTACAGTCATGATCACTAAAAAGATGAGAGAACAGTCAACTAGGAATTATGAATGAGTGACTTTCTATAAGTGAACAGTAAATTTAGTCCTGAACTTTGTGACAGACATGAAAACATGAAGAAAAATTGGATGATACCAATTTTATTATAGAGAGGAAGAGAAGGAGGAAGGGGGAGAAGAAGAAAAGAAAATATATTTGGAAAAACAATATTATCCTGGAATTAAATTCTGAATAAATTCATAAATTAAATTATCACACTAATCCTGCCCAGAAGACACTTGATACCATAACAGTTGACATGTTTGTCAACTTGAGCTCCAACCTCTT
Source organism: Canis aureus (assembly GCF_053574225.1). Lineage (NCBI taxonomy): Eukaryota > Metazoa > Chordata > Mammalia > Carnivora > Canidae > Canis > Canis aureus. The sequence continues at coordinate 46,711,310 of NC_135641.1, forward strand.
TGGAGTGTCACTCACAACCTATGATGAATATGCAAACCGTGCTTATCTAAAGCATAAAGAGAGAATGATTAATTAGCTTCCATACTGCCAAACATTAACAAATATTATACTTTTCAACCATAATATTTACTATATATGACTATAAAATCATGCAGCCAGTTCAATAAGAATTAGTCTTATCTTAATGCTCCCAACTAGGAACTAGATACTTATTTTCCTGGCCTCGTTCCTTCACACAATAGAAACATTTCTTTTTTTTTTTTTTCTTTTTTTTTTTTTTTTGAAACATTTCTAAAGTACATCAGGGCACTGTGAAATTCCTCAGCTTCGGGAACAAAATCCTTAGTTTTAGAAGGATCAGTGAATAGAAATCTTTGGTATATTGGACTGAAAATCAATTCCAATGAAATAATGAGTGAAAATTGTTCTCTAACTGTGAAACTTGGCCAACTTCAGTGTAGTTCCTAACTGGCACAAAATAGATGTTTAATATGTACCTGCTTGAAAAACAACATGAAGGTCCCATTGAGTTATTCCAGGTTATGATATCTTGAGAAAATATGCAGAAGACATAAGAATATCTGGACATATGGCTGGATGGCAGAGCAGTCCTGTAATTGGCACTTCTAGACCCTGGCTTATATACTTCAAAAGGTTTAAACACATCTTACTTCAAGCTTACCCATGGCAATGGGTTGGTGGGTAGTTATAAAGTGGGCAAATGGATCTCTAGTAAAATCCACAGCACAGTTATACCACCCCCAAGAGTGTGCTCATATATCATGCCTCAATAGTGATTTTTTTCTTTATTTTTCCCCAGTATTATTTCTAAGTTGCTCCAAAATATAGCAAAGTTGTGCTGCCATTCTCCTTGGTTGCTATGCATTTACAAGGGGTAAGTGGTGTGTCTAACTATATTGTATATAGAAACAATACCCTGAGATTGTTTCTATCCTTCTTAAATCATCATAGCTTTCAATAAATTGTTTTAGAACAACTGGATATGCACATGCAAACAAAAATGACTTTAGACACATACCTTAGATGCTTTACAAAAATTAACTCAAAATCTGTCATAAATCTAAATGCAAAACACAATACCATAAAACTTTTAGAAGATAGTATGAAAAAACCTGGCTGACCTTGGGTATGATAAAAACTACAACACCAAAGACATGATCCATCAAAGAAATAATTAATAAATTAGACTTCATTAAAATTGAAAGCTTGTGCTCTGCAATAGACAGTATCTAGAGAATGAAAAGATAAGCCACAGATTGGAAGAAAATATTTGAAAAAGATACATCTGATTAAGGACTGTTTACAAAATACACAAAGAACCCTTAAAACTTTACAATAAGAAAGCAAACAATCTGGTTTTTAAATAGGCCAAAGACCGTAACCAAAGAAAATATATAGATATCAAAAAAAATAGAGATATCAAATAAGCGCATGAAAATGCTCCACATCATATATCATCAGAGAAATGCAAATTAAAATAATAATGAGATATGACTACATACTTATAGGAATGGCCAAAATCCAGACTTCTGACACCACCAAATGTGTTCAGTCAAATGTGGAACAACAGGAACTCTCATCCATTGCTGCTGGGAATGTCATATAGTACAGTCACTTTGGAAGACAACTTGAAGGTTTCTTACAAAACTAAATATACTCTTATACAATTGCACAACTTGATATTTACCCAAAGGAGTTGAAGGCTACGTTCACCCAAAAACCTGCATGTAGACATTTATAGAAGCTTTATTCATAATTATGGAAACTTAAAAGCAGCCAAGAAGTTCTTCTGTAGGTGAATGGGTAGATGAACTGTAGCACATCCAGACAACGCAGTACCATTCAGCACTAAGTATATGGGTGTGATTCTGGCTGCAACATCTGTCACCCCATTGATCATTAGGGTTGATTTGGATGATGCAGCTGGATAGGCAGGTGTCTCCCTTCCTCCCTCCCTACTCAGAGGACATCCCTCCCAAAGTCGCATGCTCATTCAAAGAGGACAAGCTTCCTTTTTTAAAAAAAAAAAAAAATTATTTATTTATAAGAGAAAGAGAGACAGCAAGAGAGCACAAGCAGGGGGAGGGGCAAATGGAGAGGGAGAGGCAGATTCCCTACTGAGCAGGGAGCTCGATGTGGGGCTTGATCCCATGACCCTGGGATTGTGACCTGAGCCAAAGACTGAGCCACCCAGGCGCACCCTACCATTCCAAATTTTTGATTCTTCAATGAGAACATATGAGCTGGGGAATATTTACAATTAGCAATCTTGTGGAAAATCTGAGACATGTATATGGGCCCCTAAAAAGCAAAGCAAATTATATTTTGTAAGAAAAGAAAATTCAAAAAAAAAAAAAAAGAAAAAATTCAATTACTATAAATTGAATCATGTTTCAAGGCCTTAGCAAATCAGTTCTTTAAAGAGAAATCCTTTATAATGCAGATATCCTAACGGTTTGATTCTCTATGACGATCAGCCCGTGATATCTCTGGATCCATTTCTTACCCATAAAAATAAGATGATTTTACCTGCTGGTGTTTTGAGTTTCCTTCCAGTTTGAAAAGTTTATGATTCTCTACATATGGATCTGTGGGGTCTTATAAAGTAGATCATACCTGCAGGAGAAAATATCTATCTTCTCAGTTGAGTCTAATCTTCCACGAGTGTAGTTTTTATGGCCACAATGGTGGGCCCGGTTCCTATTAGACACATAGGTATGGATCTAAAGGAAGTACTGCTGAGGCTGTTTGGTGACACCTGAAGTCTGGGGTCAGGCTCTCTGCTTCTGCTTGGCCGTCCAAGCACTGTGATCAGGATGTAGACTTAGGAATGGCAGCCTAGGCCTGAGACCGCAGGGGCTGCTTTCAGGGGGGTCCAGGAGCATGTGCTGGACTGCAGCAGGTGCATTTGAGGTGAACTCCTCAAATGTAGGGTCTGAAAGTGCTGTTGGACGTCAGAGCGTCAAAAATGTAAGACGAAAATGGATAGAACCACAAGGAGAACTTGACAAGTCCACTATCACAGTTGGATATTTCATCACCCCTCTATCAGAAATTGGCAGATCCAGTTGGCAGAAAATCAGTGAGGAGATAGTCGATCCAAATAGCACCATCAATCAACTGGATCTAACTGATGTTTATAGAATATTTTATCCAGGAACAGCAGAATACACATTCTTCTCTTCACGCATCCAGTCTCTAAGACCACAAGAACATGAAGCAGGACAGTGAGGTTCTTGTCTCAGGATCAAAGGATGGACAGTCCGAGACGCGGTGGGCTCGCGACGCCAGGCCGGGAGGTGAGAGCTAAGAAGTATTCGGAGGCCAAGTCATGGATCCACCAGCACGTAAAGAAAAATCCAAAGTTAAAGAACCTGTCAGCAGAGTTGAGAAGGCCAAGCAGAAATCAGCCCAGCAGGAGCTGAAGCAGAGGCAAAGAGCAGAGATCCATCCTTCGACAAGCTTCCTCAATAGAGGAGGAGCATCCTTCAGTCAAGGGTATATGAGGAGCTGCGCTCCCCTCCTAGAACCTTCAAACAAGCTCTCAAGAAATGAGCTATCAAGCCATGAAGAGAAACTTAAAAGCATATTCTAAATTAAAGAAGCCAATCTGAAGGGCTATATACTGTATGATTCCAACTCTAAGACATTCTGAAAAAAATGGGAAAAATAAAAAGATCAGGAGCAGACAGGTCATGGGGGGAGATGCAACAGGCAGATACAGAGACTGTTTAGGACAGTGAAAACACTTTGCATGAGTTATTATGGTGGATATATGTCATGCATTCAAGCTCTTGGAACCTATAATAGAAGAACCTATAATAGAAGAGTAAACTATAATGTGAACAATGGACTTTGGGTGATTATGATTTGTCAATATAGGTTCATTGTTGGTTAAAAATATATATATATATACACACCACTCTGGGACACCTGGGTGGCACAGCTGATTGAACGTCCAACTCTTGATTTTCATATTTCAGTTCAGGCCATGATCTCAGGGTCATGAGATCAAACCCTGCATCAGGCTCCATGCCCACCTTAAGATTCTCTCTCTCCTTCTCCCTCTGCCTCTCCTCATCCTTTCTCTCCCTCCCTAAAAATAAATTAATTAAAATTAAAATAATGATAATAAAATAAAACTACTCTTTTAAAAAACAACAATAATAGCCAAGAGAGGGTCCAAAGTGCTCAGTGTCAGGTTGAACACAATCATCAGCTCTCTGTCGCATGTATCAGATAATCTAAGAGCATGTACATTTTGCTTATAGACAGACACAGGACATTTCTGGTACTCGTTGCCAATTAAAATGATCTCCCCCAGCAGTTATTGGGGCAGAGTTAAGAAGCACTTTGTGTTATGCTTACTGCCAAGAAGAGATAAGATGTCTTTGTTGCAAAATATCAACTTCCTATATTCTTTCCCCCATTCTTTTTTTTTAATATTTTATTTATTTATTCATGAGAGATACAGAGAGAGAGGCAGAGACACAGGCAGAGGGAGAAGCAGGCTCCATGCAGGGAGCCTGACATGGGACTCGATCCCGGGTCTCCAGGATCATGCCCAGGGCTGAAGGCGGCGCTAAACCACTAGGCCATTAGGGCTGCCCTCTTTCCCCCATTCTAAATGTCCCTTATCCATGGCTGGAAATAACTTAGTTTTAAATATACCCTGATAGTTACTTTCAAATCCTATGGATGTTAATAATACAAGCTCTTCTAGTCTTTTTTTTTTTTTCTTCTTCTGGTCTTTTAAATTCCAAACTGGGTCACCATCTGTAATAATATCATAATAGCATCACCGTATTCTAGTAAGATAATATATATCTTTGAACCAAACTTTAATCACTTAATAAATAAAGTAAACACAGATATATAAAAGTGATTATCATTAACTTCATTTTTCAGTTACCATATAGCAATGTTGGCGATGCTATGCACAACTTCAGAAGAGACACAACTGAAAGATAACTTGTGATAAGGCTCTGGAAGTTGTATGCTGGTAAGTGTGTTTAACGACCAGCATGAAGGCCCTGCGCCACATGCCCATCTGGGGGGCCCAATTCAGACGTGAGCACCTCGACAGATAGGAGGCCAGTGGGTCCCAGTGCCACGCGTAGTGATTTGGAGCCAGTGGGGACCTCCGCAACATTCAGTACTACTTCCTGTTTTACACCTGAACCCCAAGGTGTTTATATTGGTGTTCAGGGTCTCACAGCATTTGACTGCATCTATGACTCACATCAAAGGCTTCTAACGTATAATAGTAAAATTCGTCCTCATGTCAGGCAGCAAAGCAACTTTCTCGGTGCTTAACTAAGGAGTGCCTATCCTTAACCTGCTCCATGAAACATTCCATGATCAAACAGCAGGTATCATGTGCTCCTATGAGATACTTCCAACACCCGTTGGCTTTGATGAAGAAATCGTTTAACCACTTGAATGCAGTATTTTCCAATTTATTTAACCCTGAAACCCTCCACACTCCAACCCAGCACCCGTTAGCATCCCGCAGATCACACATTGGGGAAAACGCCTGCCTCCTGACATTTTCACCTACATTTCCTGGTACTATCACTCAGAGCTGTATGTCAAAATGTTAAATTCCCCTTCACTTGATGGACTTTCATATTTCTGAGGACAGCTGTCATATTCCTCCAGAGGCTGGCTGCACATAAACTGAGAGATGGTTTATTAAATGAAGATGGCATTGCGGGTGCAAAGAAAAGAAAAATTAAGGGGGACCGCTAGTGGCTTTGGAAGCACAGGTGATCTGTAATTCCTTGGATCTTTCTAGCACATCCAGCAGTCACAAAAGATGCTAATAACATAGAACAGTCTTCAGGGACAGCTGGAGGTCTCCCCCAAAAAGCCCACTGAAAACCTCCAAATCCTCCTCGGAAAGGGGGGTTGCTTCCAGCAGTGATTTCACCACATTAATCAATTGCCTCTGCGGGCACCACTGTTGGAGACAGCACCAGTTCCCTCCTCCTACTCTGAAGACCCAAGCAAAAAGAAAAAGGGAAGAGGAACCTGATTACTATTCAGGTTGGGCCAAACATTGGTAAGGGTTGTTTAATGAGGAGGGATGTTTCAAAAAGTGTGAAACTGGCCAACTCTAAAAACCTTTCATTCAATATTAATGAAAAGGAACACTGCATTGAATAGCATGTGTATAGTCTTTCCGAGCTAAGCAGAAACATGTTTGAAAAAAGATCTCTGCCAGAGTTTTCTTCTATCTGTAGGTTTTTGCTCTAGCTGCCTTGAGAAAAGGTATTTCTAAATCCACGGGTAGCTTTGCTACTTTTTCAGGAGGTGCAAAGCAAGAGTTGAGGAGGGGGGCATGAGCTTTATAAATGAAGGGAAGGTCTGGACAGGAAATACAGCTTAGAATTCCAATTGGACCTACTCTCCAAAACTGTGTAGGGCTTTTACAAAGCTCTTGATGGATTAGTTCTATAGGAAACATAATTCAAAACACTTGAGGTAATGCATATGCTAGTAAAATTCCTGAAATAACTGCATCTTGAAAGCAAGATGCTTTCATTTACGAGTAACAAGAAGGGCAGGTGAACTGTAAAAACAAAAGACCATTTGGAGTTCTTTTAGACTTTACCCTGCAGCAACCAAATAAAATTAAATATTTAATGAAATCTCAGTCTAAGCCCAACCAATGCAAGCAGAAAAATGCCAAGGTGGTTTTTAAACTTAATCCTTAACCCTAGGTCACTCACCCAGGGATATTCTTAATGGTGTGACAAGTGAAGCAGAGGAAGGGCTAAAGGCTGGGCCACTGAAGCTCATACATACTTAGAGCTACAGGACTGCGTCAAATACATTTTAACCCATCATGGGCTGCACTGGCCATAGGAAGGTTTTCAAGTTGACTGATGTAATGGGTGAGTGGAAAGAGAGGAGGGTGTTGGATTTATACTGTGAATTTTTACTATAAGGACTGACTTTATTCATACAATGTTTTGGGGGCAAAACACAAATATAAAATAAGCAGAAAAACAAAACAAGCAAAAAACCCTCATGCACCATCCAAAAACCCAATAGGAAGAAGGTAGGGGGAGAGTGGTCATCATTCATGGCCCGTTACATGAAGCCCTCACAAGATTTCTCCACCTGGATTAACGAAGCAGCCTCCTCAGCTGGACTTCCTGCTAACACTCCAGGTCGCTGTGCTCCACCCTTCACACCACGGCCAGGGCGATCTTCCAAGGCTGACCATAGTCACTTCCTGGCCTGAAGAGCTTCACTGGCTTCCCGCTGCCTAGGAGTAAAGTGCCAACCCGCTGCTCTAGCATTGAAGTCCTAATTTCCCCTCACACTACTCTCCAGCCTTGACCCTTGTCATGCCTCTCCCTCCTGGACCCCCTCCATTCATCCAATGCTCCATGAGTTGGATGAACTTCTATTTTATGTCTCATACCTGAGCTTTCTGCATTTGTCTTTCTCCCTTCAGCCTTCATTCTAAGTCCTCCTCTGTGAAATCACTCATCGATCCCAGCCCTGTCCAAGTATCACCATTTCTATGGAACTTTTCCAGCTTCTCCTGGACCACATTAATGGCTTCTTTCCTTGTGCTCCCAGGGCACCCTTGTTTTAAGTAACACTAGATAAAAAATCATTAAGTACTTACTATAGGCCAGACACTCAATTTAATCCTCTTTTAATCTTCACAACAACCCAAGAAGCCAGTCCTATTACTATTATCCACATTTTCCAAGTGAGAAAATTGAGGCACAAAGAGGCTGACTGTCTTGACTAAGGTCATTTGGCAGTAAGTGGCAGACACAGGACTCTAGACACAGGTGGCCTGACTCCATGGCATGCACTCTTGATACCACCAGCGCAAAAGCAACAAACTGGGCCTTCTGGGATCACGCTGGTAGAGAGTCCTGGCTCAGCCAAGCCAAAGGCACTTTCTGAGGCATGGGCCAACTAAGGTTGATTTTAAAGCCAAGTCAACCAAGGTTGGAATCAAAAGTTGTGGGGAAGCTTCAAAATTAGGCAAATAAGCAGAACCAAGAATTGAGGGGCAAGAGAAGTCAAGCAAGCCAGAGAGGAGAAATTTTACAAGTCCTCCAAGTCAAGAGAGAAATGCAAAGTTCACAAGCTGAGCTCTGAAATCAAAGATCAGAAAGCAAAAAAAACAAAAACAAAAACAAAGATCAGAAAGCCAGGGACCAGGCTTCTTCCAGAAGCAAGGAAATATCTTATCAGCCATTTTAAAAAATTATTTTTTAATTGAAGTAGAGCTGACATACAATGTTATATTAGTTTTGGGTAGACAATATAGTGATTTGACAGTTCTATACATTACACAACATTCACCAAAGTCAGTGTAGTTACCACGTCACTGTCCAGTCACCACAGTATTGGTGCTGTATTCTCTATGCTAGACTTTCCATCCCCGTGACTTAGTCATTCCATGTCTGTGCCTCCCACTCTCCTTTACTCATTTTGCCTATTTCCCCCTTCATGCACCATCAGTTTGTTCTCTGTATTTATGGATCTGCTTCTGCCTTTGTTCATTTGGTTTTTTAGAATCCACGTATAAGTGAAATCATTCGGTATTTGTCTTTCCCTGACATTTCACTGAGCATAGCACCCTCTAGGGTTGGTAGAAATATCTTTTGAGCCTTATTCACCCTTTATTCCCATAATTGAGCTCAGGAAATTTCTTTTGTTTCAAAAGAAATTTTTTTTAAAGATTTTTATTTTATTTATTCATGAGAGACACAGAGAGAGAGAGAGGCAGAGGGAGAAGCAGGCTCCATGCAGGGAGCCCAACGTGGCACTCGATCCCAAGACTCCAGGATCATGCCCTGGGCTCAGGGCAGGCACTAAACTGCTGAGCCACCCAGGGATCCCAGAAATTTTGTTTAAAAATCCAGCTATCAATACGCTTCAAACTTCTTGTGGGAGAACCAGGCTCCTCCTTATGTGGTCGTTTCATCCCCCAACTCAGAATTTTGGAGATCAGGTCTTGTGGTTGCCCTGACCCAGAGGGACATGATTTCCATCCAGCCTCATAGCAGACCCCAAATAAGGTAACCAGGATGAAAGTCTGTTGTTCATAAAGCACAGACTGGACTACTGACTCATAACTAATACCGGCTTACTTGTCATTTACTCATAATTTGTTTTTAATTTCAGATCAAAACACACTGAAATCTTCTCAGCACTCATTTCCTTCCCCCTAAGGCCCTCGTCTCTGCAACACTGCATTTTCCTCTAGGGACTTAAAGGAGGAGGAGCAAAGTTTCAGGACCCAACTCAAAGGCCTTCTCGGTTCCGAGGCTTCCCTTTGCCAGCCCTACTTGGAGCAGACTCACGTCCCTCCAGCCTCCGTGCACAGTCTCTGTGCCAGTTCGAGCCCCGCTTGCTGTGGTTATGCTCACTCCCAGGGCGGCTCTCGCTAGCACTAGGAGCTATTATGTCCCTGAGAGCTTGCTTACCATGTGTCTTCACACATCTATCTCACTCGACGCCACGTAAAGAGCTCGGGGTCTGCCTCCTGCTTTACACATGGGGAAACCAAGGCACAGAAGGGCCAACAGACTTGCCCACACTCACAGACCAGCAAGAGGCGGAACCTGGGGTCATCACAGGTCTGCGAACCCGGCTCATGGCCCAGTTCCGCAGCCCACTCTTGCCGCCCAGTCCTGAGGCTCAGTCCTTGGCCCACTCTCGTGGCCCAGTCCTGCAGCTCAGTCTTGCAGCCCACTCTTGTGGCTTAGTCCCATGGCCCACTCCCGTGGCCCACTCTTGCCCCCCAGTCCTGAGGCTCAGTCCCTTGGCCCACTCTTGTGGCCCACTGTCGCTGCCCAGTCTTGCTGCCCAGTCCTGCGGCTCCATCCTGCAGCCCACTCCTGCAGCCCAGTCTCACAGCCCACTCTTGCCACCCAGTCCCGTGGCCCAGTCTCACAGTCCACTCTCACAGCCCAGTCTCACTGCCCAGTCCTGCGGCCCAGTCCCACGGTCCAGTCTCGGGACCCAGTCCCATGGCCCAGTCCCATGGCCCACTCCCACGGCCCAGTCCCATGGCCCAGTCTCCCCGCCCACTCCTGCAGCCCTGCCTTTCCGGGCTCAGGCTCCAGGGGCACTGCATGGGGCACGGCCCGTTGGGGGGGGGAGGGCAGACAGCAGGGGTGCACAGCCTTCTGACCCGCCGTGTCCGAGTGGCGACCCCACAGCTATGAGTTGGGGTGAGGTGGCGGGACTCAACCTGGAGAACCAGCCTGGATCCAGGTGACACTACGTGGAGCAGAGTCACTGTGAGAACCGACAGGTGCACCAGCCTCTCTGGAAGTGGGAAGCCAACTGCACTGCACTCACCCCTTAAGGCTTTGGGTTTGTGGGTTCGTCGTCATTCCCGCAGCCTTGACCAGCACAGACTCAGTTCTGCGGTCTTGACCCTAAACACCAGCCTCATCAGCCTTTGCAGGGAACTTATCTAAGGTGAGGCAATGGAAAGATGTGAGGAAGTGGAGCGCAGACGCCTCCCCAGCAGGGGTGTGGGGACAAAGACCCAGACGAAGCCCTGAGTTGTGGAAGACTTCCCCCCACCATGACCCCCTGCATCCCGGGGAAGCCGAGAGGCAGGAGGGGAGCAGGAGAGGACGTGGGTAACCCATGAGTGGGCCGTGGGGTTCCTCTGCTACTACAAAATCCCTTTCCTTCTCGCCACCCATACAAAACTCACAAATTCACATCCTGGAGTCAACTTTGATAAATCACCTGATACACCAACATCTGTTGCACATTGAGATACACGTAACATAACAAAGAAGGATTGCAAGGACCAGAGGAGGATGGTGTGGAGAAGCAGCCCAGGCTCTCGTGTAGCTCAGGTGGTTTTGACTCCCCCTGTAGGCTGGAAGGGAATCGCCTTCTCTCAGGCCCTGGAAATGTAGTTATCCTTCTCTCCACTATCCTACCCATGCATTAGCCAAAATGGCAAATATGCTCTCCATTCCGCAGTATTAAACTTGGGAGTATCCAATCCCCTGGCACATAGTTTACACGATTCACACAAATGCAAGAATATTTATACACACAAGTTCAGGACACTATTCCTTAAATTTTCTGTACCATGCAGTAGTGAAAAGCTGAAAACAACCTGAATATCCACAATGGAAGACTGGATATATTATGATCTTTTCCTACAAGGGAATTTAGAGTTCTTAAGATGATTTTGTACCTCTAGATTTGTTGATAGGCAAATATATCCATGTCAGATTTGTGAATAAACATTAAAATTAAAAATATCTTTAGTGCAATTCTATTTATGTAAAACCATCTGCCTTTGAGTATATGTGTGTTTCTGTTTGTGACTAAAGAAGGCTGAAGGCCTATACTCCCAACTATTACTAGAGTAGTCTCTTCTTAATAGGTCTTGAGATATTCATCTCTTTGTTCTTATGTTCTCTATACTGCTCAATTTCTAAATGTTCGTGTAGGATATTTATAAGCATTAAAATAATACAACTGCATTAAGACTCATTTATCTATTTTAGAGAGTGAGAGCATGATGTGCAAGCGTAGGGATGGGCAGAGGGAAAGAGAATCCCAAGCAGACTCCCCACTGATCATGGAGCTCCATCCCAAGACCTGTGAAATCACTTGACCCAAAATCACTAGTCAGCTCAGCTAACTGAGCCACCCAGGCACCCCAGTACAACCGCTTTTATTTTGAGAAAAATGTTGAAACTATATATTAGCTATCACCTTCCAACCCACCTAGAACTTCGTTTCAGCAGAAGTATGAAGTGATGCTAATTAAGAGCAACATTCTGTTTTCTGGAGATTAGGTCTGCCTACAATTTCCATACTAAGAGTGCTATCTGGTTATTACTTAGACTCTGTTCAATGAAAGTAATGATGAGGATTTAAAAATACATGGGAAGCTAATTTATTCTTAGATGGGCGTTTGTATCAGACTCCTACATTCAAATGTGAAGTTGGATCTGACAGAAAAAAGACCTATAAATCCATTTCAATAAAAACTTCACATTTTTTATTTCCTGCAGAAGAACTGGAATCCCCAAGGTGATCAAGGTTTTTAATCTCTACTCAGATCTCCAGTTCATGTGGGCAGATGTTTTGGCACCATTAAGTTAATGAGTGTCAGAATAAGGAAAAAATAAAAGAAACTCTATGCTGTATCTGTCAACACCCCCAAAACTGTCTTAGGCAAGATATTGTAAGATGAGCTTTCCTTGTTTTAAGCCTCTTTCATCTGTTTAGTAGAAATTTTGTCAAAAAGGAATTTAATAAAAGGCAGAGTTAAAATACATTGTCAATTCCCCTGTTTTAAAAAAACTGATATGTGTTAGAATTTAATAACTAAGATCAAAAGAATGAGAGCATGGAAAGTAAACAGGAGGTGCATAACTTCAAAATTTTAATGAATTTCTAGATTGTAAAAACCTGTTGGAACAGGGCTCTCATGGGAATATCCCACGAGGAGATATTATGAATAAAGTTTGACTTTAGGTGAGCCCATTCCTTGGGCATATTAGACGCTCAATAAAAGTTTGCTGAATGACTGAATAAGTATTAAGTGTAATTCAGGAAGGGATTAGCTATGCTGCCAAAATTAATGCACCCTAAAATCTCAGAGGTTAAAACAATAAAGATTCATTTCTCTCTCAAGTCAAAGTTCAATGTGGTTAGGTGACAATTTTGGAAAGCTCTCATGCAACTGATGACTCAGGATCCCGGCTTCCTCCCGCTGGCAGCTCATCACTTGGGACAGGTAGCTTCCAAGATTGCCACAGGAGGAGAAGAAGAGGCCGAGAAACCAAACACAGCTTGATGGGTAGAACGCAAGTGATATGCGCCGTCTGCGTACACATTCCCTTGGCTAGAACTCAGCCACGTGTTTTTTCACCTTGCTGCAAGGAAGGCTAAAAATGTAGTTTTTCTGTGTGCCCAGAAAGATGAAATAAATAGATTTGTGAGCGTGGCATATGCTGACATTTTTGTATGTTAACTAGCATGGCGGTAATCTTTCTAGAATATAGTCCAAGGACAGTAACAAACATTACACTCTTCTTTCGTACCCCAAGTTCATACTTGGAAGCATTTCTTACTGTTTGGAGCTCCACACATAGGCCCTGAAGTCTCGTCCTTCCTTCCTCTCTGTGTTCACACAGTCAGTCAGGCACATTCATACTTAATGACGCCTCAGCCATCCAGCTCTGATCCCCTCCGCCACGGATCACCCATTCCGGGTGCTCACCCAGTCTCCTAGAAGGACTCTCTGGCTCCACTCCGACCTCTCCAACGACCAATCCAGTCCATATACTACCACTGGGTGAATCTTCCCAGAACATTCTTCAACCAGCACTGAAACAACAAACGTTCATTACCCTGAGGTCTAACAGGATACTTCTTTACCTTTTCAGTTGCCACCTCAGCAATAAAATCAGGTCTAGACCTTTTAGCCCCTGTGAGCTGAGGTAGCTACCTGACCCTGGACCTCTTCCTCTAGTATTCCATCCCAGCCAGTCGTATTTACCCCCTTCCCCACGAGACTGCTCAGTCCCCCCTTCCAGTCTGAGATGCCTCCGTGTCTTCTGCCATCATCTACATCCTACATATCCTTTAATGTTCCTCAACATTTTGTTCCAGTCTCCCCTTCCATATTAGTTAGAAACATCAACTGCTATAATGGAAAAACACCAAAATATCAATGGTTTAATACGATGGAAGTTCATCCCTTGTTCTTTTAAGGTCTAAAGTGGGTATGCCTGTTTGTCACTGGCCTCCAAGCAACGATGCAGGAACCAAGGAACCCAAGCTCCTTCTGTCTGATGGTTCTGACATCTTTAACACTTGGCTTCCGGGATCGCTGCTGCAGACAGAGGACGTGTGGAGAACCATGTGTAGGAGGACTTTATAAAGTAGGCCTAACAATGGCCCACATCTTGGCTATTAATATTCCAGTGGCTAGAACTCATCTCCATGGCAGCCACACTTAAAATTGTAAAGGAGACTGTGGGCTCAGGAATAAGAGAAAACAGTTTTGACAAATAGCTATAAGTGTCTGTTGTACTTGCTCGTGACTCCTTTCCTGACAATCCAACTCCCCATAATTCTTCCTTCCTCCAAACTTTTCTATTACTTTCTGCTATCGGGTAGGCTACAGTGCCTTGGGTGGAGTCTTTTTTATCCTATAGTATAGCTCCTTTCCACACCAACTAAACTTTAGGGCAAGATCTGTGCTAAATATTCTTCAGCATCCCCTGCTTTTAGAGCGGTGCCCCACACACCGTAAGAGTTCACTAAGTGTTCAATGGTGAGAATGGCATTAATGCCCTTACGAGCTGCTGAGGTTTGTAGTCTCTTCCCTGTACACTAAATGGCTCCAGAATGCTAGGAATAGAGAGATCTTGGCCCACTTTGGGTGTTCTTTCTCTTGCTCTAGAGTCAGACTTTCAGCTACAGCTTTTCATTCCTCCAGCATGTTTGCTTCTTCCAGTCAGCACTCCCTACTCACAATTTCCTGTTTTTAAAATCTTAGCTGTGGGAACCTTTGTACAAATAAAATCATCTGTTGAGCTCAATTAAAGGGGAAAAATAGTAGCAGAACTGTTCATGTTGTGGCTGGTGGGGGCATTTGCTCTTTTACTGGCTGCTTGACCCCAAGGGAATTCAGTAAACCTAGGTCCTTCTTGCTCCCCATCCCTTGACTCAACATTACTATTTACTCATTGGAAAGCACTTCAATAGACATGTTCACCTAAGATTTCTTTTTTTTTTTTTTTTTTAAGATTTATTTGAGAGAGAGAGAGAGAGAACACGTGAGCATGTGAGTGGGGGGAGGAGCAGAGGGAGAGTATCTCACGCAGACTCCAAGCTGAGCACAGAGCCCATCCAGGGCTCCACCTCACAACCCTGAGATCATGACCTGAGCCAAAACCAAGAGTCGGGGCTTACCTGCTGAGCTACCCGGGTGCCCCTTGTGCACCTAAGATTTCTTACTGATGGCACAAAACCTACTAACTTTATCAGTAATTCACCCCTACCCTAACCCAGCAAAGAAAGAAAGAAAAGGATGAGGAAACAGGAGAGCAAAAGAATTTTGAAAGCTCTGGTAAATAATTAAACTGGTAGCCGTAGATTTACCAAAATTGTCAATAACATCGCTTGCTTCCCCCACAGAAATCCTCTATCCCAAGTACCTCACAAAGCCTCTTCTGCATTAAACGCCACATGAACACAAAAACATAACTGCTTCACAAGGTCGTCATAGAGAAATAGTGTGACTAATCATAAGTGTCCACTCAAACAGCCTTCAATAGAAGTGCAAACATCTCTTTCTAAAAGGAATTTAAAATGATTGAGTCATACATTTTTGAAGCAAAAATGATCATGTTTTACACATTAAAAGTTATGGGAATTAACTCAATCATCTACAAATGTATTAAGATCTACCTGTTTGTTGAAGTTCCACGTGTCAAAAATCAGTATTATATATATTAGTATTTATAGGACATGTTATTTTGAATTAATTTATGTTTCCCTGGGCCACTGTTTTATAGTCACCTTTGATTAAAGTGCCTTAAATTAAATATTAATTGAATATAGTTTGAAACAAAGTTTCTTTGAGCCACACTGACCTCTAGAGACATAGAGGGATTACAAAGACACTCAGTGAAACCAAATTCTGCCTTCACAAAATCAGTGTGAATATAATAAAAGGATTTATTTGGGGGCATAATGATGGACTATCCTCTGAGCTTCATGCTATACTCCATTGATTAGGCACACTGCATTGCGTGTTATTAAATTTTCACTGCAAAGATAAAAAGAAGGAGGCAAAGAGAAAGACTTTAGAGCTAAAAGGAGCTTGAAAATAATTGAAATTGTTCAAATCTATACAATGGAAAAGGCAATGAACTACATATTCTGAGATCTGAGTTCTAGTTCTGTTTTGTCTGCATAATACCTGTGTGACCTTGGGCAGATTATTTTTCTCCTGGAAGCTTCCTTTTTCCTATCAACTCAAAGAGGGCTTGACCTACTCTGTGCTAAGTGCAAACTAAGAAATGTTAACAATTTCTTTTCTAATCTTAAAAACATCCACCTTTTTTTAAAAAAACATCTTCTATTGACTCCGTAATTCAATATTTAGACTGGTCAGGGCAGTATCTTATTGCTGAAGATGATTATAGGAGTTTCCCAAGGTAATGTATTTTCTCACATTTCTGGAAGCCAGAAGTCCACAATCAAGGTGTCAGCAGGGCCACGGCTCCCTTGGAGGCTCTGGATTGAATCCTCCCCTTGCCTCAGTTTCCGGAGGAGCCATGAGCTGTCCTCGTTCCTCGGCTTGTAGCCACATCACTCCGACCTCGTCCTTCATCGTCGCACGCTGCTCTCCCTGTGGCTCCCCTCTTCTTACACGGACACCAGTCACACTGGGTCAAGGGGCTGCCTGACTCTGGTGTGACACCCCCACACACACTTAACTCATTATACCTGCAATGACGTATTTCCAAATAAGGTCACATTCTGAGTTATTGGGGTTAGTACTTCATATATCTTTTGGGGGAACAGGATTTCTTACAGCAATGACAGGGGAAATGTGTAGTCAGGGAAATAGGACGGTTTTAAGAGAAGTGATGTCATTGGCAATCCGGGACAGATGTACAATGAATGCTTTCCTTGAGTGAGGAGGTCTCTACTGGAGAACTCCCTGGCAAGGCAGCATTTCTTCCGTGAAGAAAGGACACGGCCTAAGGCCAGCAAAGGTGGCTCAGACGCGAGCCCGCGTGGTCGCTGAAAGGAAGCCTGCTGCAGAGTAGCTGCTTCATGGAGCCCAGGCTGGCCTCGGAGGCCTTGTCCTGCGGAGGTCCCCGCCACGAGGAAGCTCTGAAAATCCGCTTTGCCCTTCTGAGTCAGGAACATTTTTAAGGAATGTTTGTGTTTTCCTCTTAACCTTTGATAAATGGGAAGGAAACGGAGAAGATAACCCTGGAAAAGCTTGTACCGCCAGACAGCAAGGCCGCTGTAGCTCTCACAGAGGACTGGGGCGTCAGAGGACTCAGGAGACCACAGCAAGGGGTGTGCACTGGCCAGGGATGCTGGAAGTTGTGCATCGATAAGAATAACAACAACAGTTGATTAAAACACATCAAATTTATTTAAATCTCATTAGTCCCAAATAATACCTAAGTGGAGGTTGGGGGAAGAAAGCCCTTATTTTTCTTAGAGACTGATAGGAAACCACGTCTTATACATAAAGGGGAAAAAATAAAATACTGATTCTGCCTCTACCACTCAAACTATACCACCATTTTAGCCAAACAGTGGACAAGGGCATGTGTTTCTTTAGAGAAGAACTTCAGTAAATAAAAGTAATGATATGATATCACCAGTATGTGACTTCTGAGGAACTGGAGGCTGCTGGGAGACACGTGGTGTCTAAGAACAAAGACTACGAACACTAAAAACAATACTTCTGAGTATCAATAAGTGACACATGTCCAATGTGCCCTCCTACCAGAGGATAAGCAAACGCCGAGATACCGAGAAGCAAACCAAATGAGAACACTTCGTGGAGTGGATGCAGCTCCGTGGTGAATGTGTTTGTTCTCTGCATATTCTTTGAATGAGCAACCAATTGACAATCTGTGACCCATAAACTCCTAGTTGTACAATTGGGAACATGTGTTCGTTACACCCAGATGAAAATAAAAACCTGCCAGTGCTTCCGGTTTAAGAAGGAATTCTCCTACTCTCTCTCTCACCCACAAGCTTACTTCTCGTACTTTCTGAAACCTCACTGAAAACTGCAAACGAGCCTCCAAGGGGGTGGGGGGCAACTAAAGGACAGGGAATCCCAGACTTCACAGATCTTTGGGAAACATTAAGCAGAGGAAAGGAAGTTGGGAGGACATAGGGCACGGAGCCTAGGGGGTGCAGAACCTCCAGACACAGCAGGCAGCACAGGTGAGAAGCCAACCCCTGCCCTCTCACTCCCCTGAAGCGCAGTCTGTCACAGTAAATGCGCCGCCTAGTTGTAGGGCGATGCCAGTCAGGATCCCTACTCCGGGGGAGACCCTCATACCACGGCAGAGAAACCTGCTCTAGCCACAGAGGCATCGATCACTGAGGGAATAAAAGAAATAGGAGCTTAACGATATTATTTACAGGGACAAGGGTAGCCTTTAAGAACCAAATAATATAACGGGGGGGCGGGGGGAGAAAAGAAAGGCAGTGACAAAGGGAAAAAGAACATGCTAGGTAGAGGGACAAACAAAAAGTGAGAGAGAAAATGACTCACGTTTGGGAACTGGGAGTATTTCAGCAAAGCCAGTCTTTGGAGTGTCAGGGAGTTGATGAGAGGGGAGGAGTCTGGAGAAGAAACTAAAGGCCAGAGCTTCGTCATACCAAGGAGCAGCTCCAGCTCTATCATGAAAATCCCAAGGACTTTTAAACATACATAATAATGTGGTCAGATTTTGCATTTCAGAAACAGGCCTCTGGCTTCTGTATGGGGGTTTCTGGTGAATAAGTCTGGAGACAAGGAAACCACTTATGTGGCTGCTGAGATCATCGGGGAACAAAAGAGAACCAATCGCTAAACTAAGAAATCGGGCCTGCAGGAATGCTTTGCCAACTTGAGCACGCACCCAAATCACCTGGGATACTTGTTAAACTACGGTCCCGGGGATCCCTGAGTGGTGCAGTGGTTTAGCGCCTGCCTTTGGCCCAGGGCGCGATCCTGGAGACCCGGGATCGAATCCCACATCGGGCTCCCGGTGCATAGAGCCTGCTTCTCCCTCTGCCTGTGTCTCTGCCTCTCTCTCTCTCTCTGTGACTATCATACATAAATAAATAAATAAATAAATAAATAAATAAATAAATAAATAAATAAAATAAATAAAATAAACTACGGTCCCTTTAAGCAAGAGTGTCTCCTTCAGTATGTTTCAGGTGGGCCTCAAGAATTTGCATTTCGAGTAAGTTCCCAGGTGATGCCAGTGCTACTGGTCCAGGGGCCCCACTTTGAGCACCACAGGACTGTAGGAACAGAAGGAGATGTGAGACAGCATGGTGTTGAAGAGAAAGGACGAGTCATGGTTCTCTACTTTCTACCTCCAGCCACCGGGACTTGGTGGTGTCCGTCATCAAGGCAGAGAATACGGAGGAAAAGCATAGCTGATGGGGGCAGGGAAGTGGTGCATAGCGAGAGAGCCAGGGAAGCACTTACCAAATTTGACTTCCGCATTGAACGTCCCAGTGGAATCATACAGCAGGCAATTCGCAGAGTTCTGCACAAGGGCAGGCAGATGTGGGTTAGAAGGAAGATGTAAGAACCCGCGGCATATGGAGGATAAAGTCATGAAGAACAAAGTCAGTGGGTTACGTGAGAAGTGAAGAGGTTAAATCTTGGGGAACATAAAATTGAGGAAGGAAAGGAACTGGCCCCACTACAGTCCACTGAGAACGACGAAGTGGAGGATATCCCATGGCTACATGTTGGTCAACGCGAAAGATTTAAAATAATCAGAGCCTATCAGTATAGGCCCAGTTACATAAATAGGACAGGCTCTGCAGTAGAATTCTTTGCAGCTGTTAAAAAAAAAAAAGGAATAATAAGTACTTTACTAATAGGAAAAATATCCTAAATCTATATCAATAACTGGGAAAAAAGCCAGTTGCAGAATAGTGCGTTTAGCCAACCGTTTGATGAAATATATAGATATGTGTATATATTTGCTGTGATAGACACAGAGTATCTCTGGAAAGATACACAAGAGATTTACACTCAGGGGTGGGGGACATAGTGGGGAATATGGTGACTGAGGCAGAAAACTCAAGACAGAATTTTTACCCCAAAGTCCAAATGCCCCATCAGCCACCAGGTATAGACCTAATGTTAAGATGGAACCAGGGCAGCCCCGGTGGCCCAGCGGTTTAGCGCCGCCTTCAGCCCAGGGCGTGATCCTGGGGACCTGGGATCAAGTCCTGCGTTGGGCTCCCCGCAGGGAGCCCGCTTCTCCCTCTGCCTGGGTCTCTGCCTCTCTCTGTGTCTCTCATTAATAAGTAAATAAAATTTTTTTAAAAAATGGAAGCAACAGAGCCTGATGCTATTGAATATTTAAATCACAAAAACTATTCTTCTGATTTCCTGATCACCCAATTCTGAAACTTCCTCCAGAGACTTCATTCTGCAGACTGTCCAGCTGACAAGGGTATAGCAAGTTGTAGAGTGAAGTGATCACCGTCGCTCTACTATGGCTTTAGGTATCCATCTCCTGCAAGCTTTGCCAACTCGAGGCACCATCCTGGGGTTCCATCAATTCTGGGGGATCACATGGAGATTCTACAGGGGTAGGGGCTGAATCTTGGATTTGAATAAATTAACCAAGGTAAATTCTTCCTTGTTTGATTTCTTTTTTTTTTTTAAATATTTGTTTATCTATTCATGAGAGACAGAGAGAGAGAGAGGCAGAGGGAGAAGCAGGCTCCCTGCGGGGCCGGATGCAGGACTCGATCCCCAATCCTGGGATCAGGCCCGGAGCTGAAGGCAGACGCTCAAGCACAAGCCACCCAGGTGTCCCCCTTGTTAGACTTCTTGGCAGTCAGTCAGCTGGTCCCCCCAGCCACACGCCACCAGCACCAGGATGTAAAATCCAAGTGTCTAGAAAGAACGAAGTTTGTGTATAGTATCCCTTACCTTATCCCTTACCTTATCTCTATGACACAGACGTCCTTGACTGACACCCAATTTACCAATCCACTGGTGAATTCCCTGGAACTGTGAGCTCCGCCCTCTCTGAGCCACATGGCCTTCCCAGAGATCACCAGGATCGTTCCACCAAGTAGGTCTTCCTGCCGAGAATGAGAACTACACCGTGTAGGTAAGTGTAGACTTGCCAGGACCCGCTACCAAACCATCAACTTCCTGAGGAAAAGAGCTGCCTAATGGTCTTTGTATTCCAGAGAGGTAGTAGGGTACCTCACGCAGCGTAGACATTCGACACGCTCCCCTCGCGTTGCCCTGAATTCCCTGCTAATATATTACCTGCCCAGATAAGGCAATTACTTAAGCCACTTTAATCAAGGTCCTTACAGAATTCTCTTTCAGGTGTGGCTTCTAATCTAGTAAGGGAGATATTTTTGCCTGTAGGCCTTTTGACACCCTTTAAATGAAATCAGAAATGAAGCCAGTTACTGAAACCACTTATACAATCTGCTTCGATAATATACTGTTATCTGGCAAGGTCTGAAAATGGGTTTTCTATTTTAGGTCATAGAGACTCTCGACGTTTCAACATACATGAAATATATAGATGGATATTTTCCAAATCGAAATTGGATTTTTAAAATATGCTGCACTAACATGATGCCGAATGAGGTGGAAATTTTCTTTGAAATTATAGAGGGGTGTTCACTGTGCAGGGGAATCCGGGCAGGCCTGGGGGCAGCAGATACAGGGGGCCAGGTAAGCCAGGTTCAGCCCCTCCACACATGCAAACCCTACAAGCAGCCAAACCCTCTGCTTTTTCTATTTAATGTGTTGGTTTCTTACATGATTTCATTTTTGAAAGATTTCCACTACTTTTTTTTTTTTAGTTTGAAAATCCAGTTTTTTATTTTTTATTTTAAAGATTTTATTTATTTATTCATGAGAGACACGGAGAGAGGCAGAGACCCAGGCAGGGGGAGAAGCAGGCTCCATGCAGGGAGCCTGATGTGGGACTCGATCCCAGGACCCCGGGGTCACACCCTGAGCCAAAGGCAGGCGCTTAACCCCTGAGCCACCCAGGGGCCCTGAAAATCCAGTTTTTTAAAAAGGACTTAATCTTACTGGGCCTCTCGTTGTTGTTGCTGTTGTTGTTATTATTTACCATAAATCTTCCTGCCCTGTATCTGCGCAGAAGTGCCGGGTAAGGGAACAATGGAATCACTAGCATGTTAGAAAATAATGTTTATTGAAAATACAATGTGATCTTTTCTTGCATCCCACTTCCTTTCACCTGCTTTCACAGCGGTTACTATTTCCCCAAGGTCATCTCTGCCGCTCTCCCGTCTTCTAGCTAGCACCAGCCCATACATACGTCCACCCTGCAAAACGCACAACCCTGGAAAGGTCCCACCAAGTCTAAACCCCATGAAGGAGGATCCCTCAGTGACACGTCTCAGAGCAGAGTCCTGTCCCCTGAGAATCCATTGCCACTTGCTTTTTGCCAGGAAATATCCCTAATATGAAAACTCTGAGGGACGCCTGGCTGGCTCAGGGGTTGAGCGTCTGCCCTCAGCCCAGGGCATGACCCCGGGGTCCCAGGATCGAGTCCCACATCAGGCTCCCTGCGTGGAGCCTGCTGCTCCCTCTGCCTGTGTCTCTGCCTCTCTCTGTGTCTCTCATGAATAAATAAATAAAATCTTAAAAAAAAAAAAGAAAACACTGGATCTGTAAGTATTGAATAATATATTTTTTTCATTTTATCTTATTCTAACTCCAGAGAATTAACTGCAAACTTTAAGATATAAAAGACTACTTTCTTACATATAAAAAGACGTCCAATTGCTCCTCCCTGAAGAAGCAAATGTCAGCACGCTAAAGCAGAAAATGAAGAGAAGCTTTAAATTGGTAAGAGATGACAGTGAAATACGGAAGGAGGCAGAGGAATCTAAGAAATCAGATCAGCTGTGTCATAATTACCAAGAGTCCAAAATTAACCTAGACACCTACTTCTGAATTTATCCTCGGTGGGACTTGATCTCTGCTCCCCTTTAACTTGATTGGGGCATTATTGTCAGAACCTATCAATCTCATCTGATAAATTACCTTTAAACAAGTCATCAGACACCCTGGAGATTTGCTGTTCTGCGTTAGTCGCATTTAGATCAGTGCCCACACTAGTTAGTGCACCATGACTATTCCAGATCAAAACCTAAGCAAATAATCCTTTCCCAGCCCGGATAAGAACAGCACCACTGCGCCATGCTGTGTGAACGCCAGGTACCTTGATGGAGTACTAATGGCCTATTCATCAGAGCACCGGTTAAATGGCCCCAACACCTGCTCGACATCAACATTAATATTCTGATAAACGCTTTACAGAGACAAGCGATGTCACCACCATCCTACACCCACTCGAGCTTTCAGAATGGAAGACATTGGGTCAGTGAGCATCTATTTCTGTATAGGATTAACAGTCACAGACTTGAGCAACTTGAATCTAAACCCAAATACTAAAATAAATCATTGTCTTCCAGCACTAAAATATTCTGCCCTATTCTTAAAAACTTAAATCTTTGAATAGTTTTAGGATTCCTCAGTACACATGTCATAGCAAAAGCTATCCTGTGCTGGAATTGATTGACCGTCAACATTTAGTGACTGAGTACCACCAGGTACGAGTCTCTGGGCTTCAACAGATGTGAGACTCCACCTCAGCCATCACACTGTAAGGGGGAAGTCCTGGGTTCCAGTGTCCAAGCTACCGCCGAGCTTAAGTGGTCGCATGGCCTACATGACCTTACAGAAGTCACGTTGTCTCCTGCCTCTTTATTCTTGTCTCTAAGATATAGAAGATGAACTGGATCCTTTCCAGCATGAGAGTACTATGAATATTCACGCTTCTGCCACCACGAAGCTTGCATCACGGGAAGCAGAAGAGAGGACTCGTTCTCCACACACCAACCCGACTGCATCCAGTAGGTTGCTTGTGCCCTCCTGGGAACACACAGGTCCACTGTGGCCAGTTTTGCTCTTCAGAGCTGCACTTGAGATAAGATTTTGGGGATCGTTGAGGCGCTACTGGGAAAGACATACTTACCACACAGTGTCAACAGCATTTAAGAACTTTCTTTTGTAAGTTGAGACGTTACAGCACAGGAGACTAATAATTCACTATCGTGAAGGACTAATCCGTGTCCTTAGCAATGAACAGGACTCCCAGTGCTCCTTCCTCCATGTGAACGACTCCATCTGGATATCTGTGTGGCCACTGATTCACCAAAAGATCAAATGAGCTCAAACTTTCAAAAGAAGGATGTAGACTGACTTCCTGTATACCTCCTGGACGTTGTGATTATCATTAATACTGACATCGTGTAATTACTGGGACTGAGAATTCAGAATGAGGAGCTACGGTCTGAAGTCTACCATTTCCGGATCTGCTTACAAGCCATTGCATTCCAAATCTGAAGGAAATTCAAGTCTAACTCCATCACTTTAGAGGTCACTTACGCACCCATACACACATACACATACATATTTACCCGGAGAATTAACCAATATTCCTAATATCCTGTAGCTAGCAGATGCCAAGCCTCCCAGCTCTCTTTGCTACAGGCAACAATTGCCCTCAATATACGCACGTGACAAAGCCATCTCCAAAGTTCTTTCTAGTCTAAATTTCTAGGCTCCCTGAAGATGGTTAAAGTTCAGATGGCTCACTCTCTTCCTAAACACAGTTAGGCCTCCCCTTTTCTGGGTGGAGCTGAGAGTAGTGCTCTATCCATCAGAGCTCTCCCTTGCAAGTAACGAAAGACTGGCTGATTCACAAAGGAAAAGACTTTTCCAGAGGATTTCTGGATAGTTTCCAGAATCATCAGGAAATATAGAGAAACAGGCTAGGAAAACAAGAACAAGAGAAACGAGGCAGCAGCCAGGACCACAACGGAAATGGGGCAATAGGCGCGACGGATGGGGTCACCACCGCAGCAGCCACTGTGTTCTGAGCCTGTGCATTTCTGCACCCCTCCCCACCGCTGCCACAGCCCCACACTGGATTCTCTCATAACCTTGGGTATTGCTTCAGGATTCAAAGAAGGGTCCCAGTGGAGCTCCGCACCCAAGCCCTAGCTGCAAGGCAGGTCAAGGAGCTTGCATCCGACCTTTGAGCTTCCACCGTGGAAGGCAAGCTCTGCCACAGGATGTCCCCAGATGTAGGAGGTGTCCAGACACAGGAAAGCCAGCCAGCCATCTAGACAGGCAGACAAATAAGCTTTTGTCCTCAGCAAGTAATATATTGGAGAAACTTAAAGAAATACATCCATGTGTATATAAATGAAACCCCTCTGATCATGACTGAAAATTATCATTATACAATATTCAAACTAATCTCAAGAATTTAATAATAGTGTATAAGTCCATTTTAGCATGATACATGCAATTATCTAGGAGGATCTGCACAAAAACATTTATGCTACTACCTTTGGGTGGTGGGAAATGAGTAATTTTGAAAAATTTTTTAAGATTTTATTTATAATATATATATATAAGATTTTATTTATTTATTCATGAGAGACACAGAGAGAGGCAGAGACACAGGCAGAGGGAGAAGCAGGCTCCATGCAGGGAGCCCGACATGGGACTCGATCCTGGGACCCTGGGGTCACACCTGAGCCCAAGGCAGATGCTCAACCACAGAGCCACCCAGGCAGCCCTAAATTTGAAAAATTTATGCTTACTAGAGCTTTAAATTTTCTGCCACTTATGCACTTGTATGTAATAATTTGTGTGTAATAATTTGTTACCAAAATAACAATTAAGGGAAGAGAATTCTACTGATAATTCTTATGATTCCAGAAAATTAAACAATATATGATGCTTTCTTTTTTGAAAAAGCACTTTAAGGGCAGCCCGGGTGGCTCAGTGGTTTAGTGCTGCCTTCAGCCCAGGGCGTGATCCTGGAGATCCTGGATCCCTGGATCGAGTCCCACGTTGGCCTCCCTGCATGGAGCCTGCTTCTCCCTCTGCCTGTGTCTCTGCCTCTATCTCTTTCTGTGTCTCTCATGAATAAATAAAATCTTAAAAAAAAATAAAAAAGCACTTTAAGCTTGTTATGACATACACACACACACAAATCTTTTACATGCTAACTTTATTTTCAGTTAAAAATAAATGTGGGTTATAAACTTAACTCACAGTTTTCCAGAAATTAAAAAGTGAAATCTTTTCAATTATTTTTTAAAGATTTATTTATTTATTTGAGAGAGATAGAGAGTGAGTGTGGGAGCAGGGGAGGGGCAGAAGGAGAAGGAGAATGTCAAGCAGACTCCCGCTGAGCACGGAGCCCCAATTTGGGGCTTGATCTCACAACCCTGAGATCATAACCTGAGCTGCAGCCAAGCGTCAGATGCTTAACCAGCTATGCCACCCAGACACCCCCTTTTAAGTAACTTTTATTTTTTTATTTTTTTTTAATTTTTATTTATTTATGATAGTCACAGAGAGAGAAAGAGAGAGAGGCAGAGACACAGGCAGAGGGAGAAGCAGGCTCCATGCACCGGGAGCCCGACGTGGGATTCGATCCCGGGTCTCCAGGATCGCGCCCTGAGCCAAAGGCAGGCGCCAAACCGCTGCGCCACCCAGGGATCCCTTAAGTAACTTTTAAAAGGAAGGGGCACATCCCTGATTCAGAGAGGGGTCAGCCTGTCAAAACAGGCTCCTTACCATATTTCCATCTTTACCGATTCGTGTATTTCCTTTAAGACCATCTTTACTGACATCGGTTGCAGTTGCCTACAGCTTTCTACTGCTCTTGCTTCTGGAGGGTTAATCTGTAACACTAGGGTTTCTTGGCACTCTTTCCTTCTCTTCCCTAAATACTCAAGCCCTTTACCCCTTAATTTTGCTAGCTGGTTCTGTGCCCAGTCACTATTTAAAACTGGAGACAATCCCGGATTCAGACAGCTGGTCTGGTTCTGTGATCTGTGGTCCCACTTGGTTTTACCACATATGACCCTAGATCACGAACACATTAAGGGCAGGTACATGAACTGGGAAGTTTAATAAGCATAAGGTATATGTGCAGAAACACGGAGCCTATATTGTAAAGTTTGCACACCATGCTTTAAGAAGGAAGGAATTTACAGCGAGGCGTATTGAGCATCTTTTTAAGCAGAGTTGCAGCGTCCCCTCCAAGCAGAGAGGCCCCTAACATTCTGTGAGCAGACCTTGATGTGTCCTATTATTTCTTTCACCTGGAGCATTGTCCCTGAACCTCTGCAGCAGGTTAAGGCCTGCAGATTGCTCAAAGAACAGTTCAAATGCTGCCCTTTTCCTGAGGGATGTACACATGTGTAGCTAAAAATAAAAAGGGGAGGGATCCCTGGGTGGCGCAGCGGTTTGGCGCCTGCCTTTGGCCCAGGGCGCGATCCTGGAGACCCGGGATCGAATCCCACATTGGGCTCCTGGTGCATGGAGCCTGCTTCTCCCTCTGCCTATGTCTCTGCCTCTCTCTCTCTCTCTCTGTGACTATCATAAATAAATAAAAATTTTAAAAAAAATAAATTAAATAAATAAATAAAAAATAAAAAGGGGGAACGCAACCCTTAAAGACAGACACAGATCATAATCACAGGTACCATCGCTACCAAATACCAGACTTGCTCGTCATATCGACGTTGTGAGCATGGATTGATTAGACCTACTATGTTATAGATGCCGTGGCCACCAAGGTAAGTAGAGTCTCTGCCCTCAGAGCATCTTCAGCCTGAAAGAATCAAATACAAATCTCTCCCACTATTTGAAATAAAGTATTCCTATAAAATCTTTCATAAGCCAAAATGGTTCTTTAAAAAAAAAAAAAAAGATTTTATTTATTCATGGGAGACACAGACAGAGAGAGAGAGGGAGAGAGAGACAAACCCAGGCAGAGGGAGGAGCAAGCTCCGTGCGGGAACCCAATGTGGGACTCGATCCCAGGACCCCTGGGTCACGCCCTGAGCCCAAGGCGGCGCTCACCCGCTGAGCCACCCGGGCTGCCCACAAAAATGGTTCTAAAGCAAAGAACTAATTACCATTAGCTTCTAAGGAAATTTTTAAAAAGTATTTCCAGGATTTTAGAATTCCCAGACCCATAAAATAACCCTTAGGCTTTTCTGAGGCCTTGGAGTGCCTCGCGCTAAGCGATGCACATGACAAATCCAGGTAAAGCCCAGATGCTCACAGACACAGGTCAGAGCCACGCAGGCCTGCCGGGGCCTCGCTCCTGCACAAGGAGCGCCCAGGTGCGCGGCCTCTGGAGCTCGGCTCTTGCAGGGAAACGCTGAATACACCTCACCTTCTGTCATAACGTCCAAAATCCTTGGGGATGTCCTTCCGTTAGAAAACAGGCAGGAATGCAGGTCTTCCATAAAAACAAAGGGGTAAAAGGGGAACTTTTGAAAAGTGGGGCATACCTGTGTGTACAAAAAATCGTTTGGGGATCCCTGGGTGGCTCAGCGGTTTAGCGCCGCCTTCAGCCCAGGGCGTGACCGCGGGGTCGAGTCCTGTGTGGGGCTCCCTGCGTGGCGCCTGCTGCTCCCTCTGCCTGCGTCTTTCTCTCTCTCTCTCTCTCTCTCTCTCTCATGAATAAATAAGTAAAATCTTAAAAAGCAATAGAAATGTATCTCTCATAGCTCTAGACACCAGACATCTGAAATCAAAATGTGGGCAGGGCTGGATCCTCTGGAGGCTGAGGGGGCTCTGTTCCACGTGTCTCTCCTGGGTGTGTAGATCCATCATTCCATTCTCTGCTTCCACCTTCTCCTCCGTGGTTCTCCTCTGTGTCTGCGTGTCTTCGATCCCTCTCTCCTTTCTCTTAAAAAGACACCAGTCGTTGATTTAGGGCCTACTCTCCATTCAGGAGTATCTCAGGAACTTTACCTTAATTACATCTGCAGAGACGCCATTTCCACATAAGATCACATTCCCAGGAGCCTAGGGTTAGGACTTGGACTTAAAATTTGGGGAACACTATCCAACCCAGTATACAAGGCAATTGTTTTCAAGTCTGTTCCCACTGTTACTTCTCTAAAGGCCACAGTTCCCCCAGGGAGCTGTGAGAACTCCTGAGCATGTGCACGGCTTCCGGCAGGCAGACTTTCTCCCAGAGCAGCAGGGGCAGGTGGGAACTCACCGTCGTGCACCGTAGCTATCTTGCTCCCTTCATCTCCCTGTTACATTTCTTGCCAGTCTGTTGGCTTCTTGCTTGTCCCAACCAGGAGCCCCACTTCAAGCTGTCTGCATCAGTAGCCTTCCTTGTTTATTTGCTGACTCTTTCTGACAATAATTGAGAGTGTGGGGTTTTGTACTCCCGTCTCTAAATCAAAGCAGCCCCCTCCAGCAGCTAAGCTCCCTTTGTTCATGGCTCACCCACCTGGCCAACTATCACGTGATAGAACTACAGGAGCCAGAACAGGAGCAGCCCAGACTCCCCTTGCTTATACTTGGGGCTCCTCAGTTCCCATTAAGCAAACACTTACCAGTTTGTTGTATGCCCTTAGTCAATTTCCAGGTTTCTTTTTTTTTTTTTTAAGATTTTATTTATTTATTCATGAGAGACACAGAGAGAGAGAGAGGCAGAGACACAGGCAGAGAGAGAAGCAGGCCCCATGCCGGGAGCCCCATGTGGGACTTGATCCCAGGTCTCCAGGATCAGGCCCTGGGCTGAAGGCTGCGCTAAACCACTGAGCCACCCAGGCTGTCCAATTTCCAAGTTTCTAAAGTGATTGTTTTTGGTAGTATTATCCAGTTCTATCACTGTTTGGAGAACAGAGAATTTGCTCTGCCTGTCACTCTACCATTGCAAAAGCCTGGCTCCCCAGTCTCTAGAGAGTAACTTTAAAAAGAGCCATTGCCACATCACAACTGTACTCTCATTAGTGGAAGGAAAGAGAAATCTCCAGAAATGCACGCTCTGCACAGTTGGAATGGGCCTGGATAGAGCAGGAATTGACAACAATTTAGTTCCTCTTTTCCTTCAAGCATGTTTATTGTCTACATTTCTCAATATCTCAATGGTAAAAGAAAAGGATAGAACTGCCTAAGCCTATATTTTACAAAATGAAAGAGTTTGAAATCTTCATAGAATAATCCATCCATCAAGATGCAAATTGCTACAGCAATTGCAGATCACTCTGTATGCACAGAGAGAAAACATTCGCCTGTTATTATTGTCCATGGACCATATTGATTCACTTTAAATATTTATGAAGTTTTTTACTTTATAAATATATAAACCTGTTATTATAAAGTTTCCGTAGCTCTTCTTTCTCTAACTAGGAAGCCAAGTCATCAAAAACCACTCCCATTTATAATGCAGTCTGGCTCAAAGGTGATAAATGTAATCAGTTATTATTCTTCAGGGCTATTAAGACACAAATAAGTCTGTTTTCTCATGTTCTTTCGCCTGCACATACCCATAAACACAACCACAAGATATTCCTGCTTCAGATGCTGCAAGCTGGTAACCTCTGGCTGAAGAGTAGATTTTATTTAGCTCACATTATAACTTTTTAAATATGGAGTTAACAACTTAAAAAGTATAGATTTCATATAAAAATATGAGTACCTGCCTTTCCTTTCCTTTTTTTTTTTTTTTTTTTTTGCGAAAAGATCTGGAGATATCAAATCTAAAAATACGTATCCTTTTTAAACAAAGCAAGCAATCTTCAATATGGAATCCCCACCTGTCCTGGTAGTCTCCCTAATACCAAGAACCAATAACAGCTACCATTAATCATTTCACTTGCATTACTTTTCTTTCTATGGTAGAGAAATATTTCATCTAAAAATGTCTATTTTAAATGGAAAGAAAAAATAGAAACCCAGAGGGCTCTTTGATTATCCTTTCCCCAATCCTGCTCACTTAATTATGCTCCCTGTCTGGCCCTGTCGAGACATTGGAGTTTGTGATCACCCCTTTTTATCCCTAGATGAGAACCAAATAATCTCTTGAAATAAAAATAAATGAAGATTGTGGGATTCTTGCTTATCAGGATGGCCTATACCAGAAGGGAATCAAGAAGCTAAAATTGATTATATAGTCTAAGAGTCACCTGCCCAGTTTCTAGAGCAAGATACTTGAATTCAAATCCTGACTTTGCCGTTATGGATTGTGTGATCTTGGGCAAATTATTTAATGTCCCTGATATTCAGCTGTCTTATTGTTAAAATGGGGATAATAATAGCATTTACCCAGTAGGGCCATTTGAGGGTAAAATTAAGTGCTCAGAACGGTGCCTGGTTAGTAGTAAATGCTACATACATTGTAGAACCAAACTAAAATGGAGTCCCTTACGTCAAGGACAAACGGAGATGTTCAACGCAGGTCCATAAAAGAAACCTATTCCTTACAGATACTTACAGCTTTCTCAGAAATCATCAGAGGACACCAGCCAATCCTCAAACACCAAACCTGTTCATGGCACTTCTGAATTTTCTTATCCCCTCGACTCAGCTACCCTGATCCAAATAAGCAAGAAGACCACTAGGCGGCCAGTTAGCTGAAAAAAAGTCAAATAACTTCCATATTTATCCTATGAAAGTCTCGTAGTCTGTGACCAACCCAGAACTCAATGCTGCCATAGCCTTGAGTTTCCAAGATTGCAGGTCAAAAGCCTTGCAAAAACTCATCATTCTGCTTTGTTTGATTCAGTAAGCAGAGTCTGGTTTTTGACAACATGTTCGCTATTATTATCATAAGAAAGGAACTGTCCTTATAAACATTCCCACCTTGTCCAGTGTCGTTGTAAGTGGCATAGTTGGTAAAATTATCTAGCCCCAGAATACATATAAACACTTTGATGAAATTATGCCTACACAATTAAAATTAAATAGCAAAGCAATTATCGAATAAAGTGAGCTAATGTAGATGGTTAAT
This sequence comes from Canis aureus, assembly GCF_053574225.1. NCBI lineage: Eukaryota > Metazoa > Chordata > Mammalia > Carnivora > Canidae > Canis > Canis aureus. The sequence goes on from NC_135641.1 coordinate 46,742,962, forward strand.
TTGCCTGGATAATTCATGTCCTAATTTTTTTAATCTTATAAAGTAGGTAGTAGAGCTCAGATCCCAAATGTCTAAGTCTCTACATAAACTCTCCAAATTCAATTGGCCTACATATTCCTAATTTAAAAATAAATAAATAACTTGTTTAAAAACAATAACAGTTATGTCTTCAACAAGAAGTTCGCCTCACGGCTCTACAAATATTCATGCCTCATCTAACTAGTAGTCCCTTGAGCTCACATTTCTACCTCTGACTTTTTCCTTTCCAAAGGAAAAGCAAACTTCCTTCTCACTGTCACCGAAATCTCTATGTGGATGGTCAGGGACTTATGACAGGGTGGCAGGATGATATGGGGCAGGAAAGGAAAGAAAATAAATCATGTACCTAATACAAAGGAAAGCACAGAGCACTAATTGTAATTTTATAAAGAAGAGAAGATACGCAAGTATTAATTTGTCACATGCATGTTCCATAAATGCACTAAGGGGAAATACATGGACATGAGTACCCTTGAATAAAGTATAATGAGTCTTAACTATCTTGCCTGGAAGCAATCTATATGCTGAAACGTTGCCCAGCAGGACAGGGAGATCCTTAGCAGCTCTAACCTGCACATAAAGAATCTTTCCCAGGCCATTCCAGTTCCCAAAGGCTCTAGTTTCAACTCCAGGGCAATTTATGATATCTACCGGAGACTCTCAGGGCAAAGCAAGACATTATATTGGCTGATTTGATGAATCAAGTCAAAGTAGCCACATCAAAATGTAATTCTCAAGTCACGTAACCTACAAATATTCTTCATCTTTACCCCAATCTTGCAGCCACGGAATAAAGGGTAAACTTCAGGATGAGACATCTCATATAACAATTAATTTTTTTCCTGAAAGTTTAATGATTCTTAGAAAATTACCAACTTGGACATTCTAGATGCTTCCATGGAAATAGAGAAATGCTACAATGGGCAGTTTTAAGTTTCAAATGGGGCCACTAAAGAAGACATTAATAAAACAGTGAACATCGGGTGCCCGCCATATAATAAGTACTATAAAAAGTCTAGGGGTCAAATAAGTAGCCAACTTTTTCCTACTCCATCCTGTCCAACAAACCCTCCCGGCTTCCAAATTCATTTGCCAGCATTAAATTCACATTTATGTAAAACTGAATTAAGCTCTTCTGGATTAAATAATTTAGGACAACTGGAAAAGAGGCAAAATACATTTTTCTCCTTTTAAAATAGTCACTTAGAAAATAAAATATACCCACAATACTATAAAACACCCCCACAAACAGCACATATACTTGAGCAGAGCAATATAAGGGTCCCATGTATTTTTAGACCAATGCAAGCTTTGGACCAAACAAGGTGGAGGGAAATAAAGAGTCGGGCAAAGGTCGCCTGGAATCTAATCCTGAATGCGGACACTCGGCCCCTGTAACCCTGCACAGAACACTGTTCCTCTCTTGGACCAGTAAATGAAGAGACTAGATGAGATTTTAAAAGTTCGTTTCAGGGATGCCTGGGTGGCTCAGCAGTGGAGCATCTGCCTTCGCCTCAGGTCATCACCCTGGGGTCCCCGATGGAGTCCCACATCGGGCGCCCCGCAGGGAGCCTGCTTCTCCCTCTGCCTGGGTCTCTGCCTCTCTCTCTCTCTCTCTCTCTCTCTCTCTGAGTCTCTCATGAATAAATAAATAAAATCTTTAAAAAAAAAAGTTTGTTTCAGCTCTGATGAGAGCTTAATACAAAGAATACCAAAAACTTTCAAAAGGCTTATTGCTGTATTCCATAATGATTGCTTAAAATTATTAGGCAAATCCTGAGATTTTCACTTCAGTGGTGTTTATTAGGACAGGCTTGTTTCCCAAACTGAACCTTTACATACACACGGTATATACAGAACCAATCAGTACAAGGTAGAGTTAAATGTGAAATCCTCCGGGGGTTTAACCCGAGGGAAGATGATATGTTTAAAAGGACAAATATCCTCTAGAAAAAATACACAAACACACATTTTTCATGCAATTTTAGAAGATTCACAAAACCTTAGATTAAATTTTGAGAAAAACTGGAATTTGAATATGGGAGGCAAAGGGGGGTTTTACTTAATGAGAGCTTCCTAGCCCCTGGGGAGAAGAGTATCTACATGGCATTTTGCTTAAAATCTAAATGCATTGTATTCGACAGCCACCTTATGGCATTACTGCAGCTAGTCTCCAGCTAAAATTCAGATCTCTTGAAACTATAAGGCAAATCCAGCTTTTTAGTCATAATTAAGCTTTCAAAAACATTAACAGAATATTTTCATTCATTCATTCTGAGAAGGAAATGCTGTTCATTTTCATTCAAAGACCTGCTTCCTTTTCATTCTAAAACAAAACAAAACAAAACAAAACCCAAGGAATCTGAAATAAAGCATGATGAGATGCCCTCTTGTGTTTCTAAACAGTTAATGCAAGGATTTTTTGAATTCTAGCAATTTGGAGGATTTCATATTAAACAGTGAACACAGCAGGATTTTAAAATCCTAAAGCACTTCTGTTGACCTCCAGCGACCGGAATATCTCCTTATGCAACAGAAGTTCCTCTTTGCCAATTAAAAAGTCCTCATTCCTCTCTCTGTGTAATAGCACATCCTGTTCCTGGCTGAGAAGAAAATAAAATTAACCTTGGGCTGGCGGCTGTGCGCCTGATTTCCCTGGGCGAGTGAATGAGCTCACCAAATGTATAAATAATGTGCCCAAGTCTCCTTCTTGCTCAGGTTTTTTCTTTTTTCTTTTTTTTTAATTTTCATTGCCCAGAAGCCTGGAGCACAATTGCAACCTGCTAATATGTTAATACTTTCACCAGGGCTTGATTCCAGTTGCTGAAAAACCAATAAGATAACAGTAAACACAGAAGGATGGCCCAAACTTCCTGTTCTTTGTTGGCAGGATTTTGGTGTGCAGCTTGCAAAGTTTGACAAATTATGCAAAGAAACAAATGTAAAAGGACAGTTCGGAGATCTAAATTGAGGTGCTGGAGCTCAGTTGTTTTAGTGGAACTGCCACTGGACTGCTGCCAGTTGCATCTGGGCAGGAAGGAAATGCAAATTAAAAGGAAAAATTAGGCCATTTTAGAGCAAAGCGATTTTTCAGCAAAAGCTCGGTGCTGACACTAGCGAATAAAGAAGGTATTATTTAGTGTTAGATTGGATTGATTGATTCTTTTCCTCGGTCATTCTAAACTGCGTCTTTGGCTCTTTCCTGGAGTCACCGAGGTGTTTTGATTAGGGCTCGTTATCTCGGCAGAGTACCAGTTGTCATCTTTGTTACTTCATACAACCCAAGATCTATTTATTTTAGAGATGGACGACGGAGAGGGAGAGAGAGAATCCCAAGCAGAGCCCCCCCCCCACACACACACACACACAAGCGTGGAGCCCAGTGCAAGGTGGGACCTCGTGACTCTGAGATCATGACCTGAGCAGAAACCAAGTGTCGGTACTTACCCAACTGAGCCCCCCAGGCGGCCCCATACAACCTCTTCATCTCATCGTACTACAGAAAGTGCTTCTGTCCTCATGTAGGACCTGTACACTTGACTGAAATCAAAGGTAATTGCTTTTTTTTTAATGGTCTTTCCATCATCTTCAAAACTTGAACAAACAACAATTTTGATCTAGAAGATTAAACTTTGGAATCAAAGCTGGATTTTAGACACCTCTCTACTACTTACCAGTCCTGAGAACTTGAGATCCCTCCACTGTAAGAGAAATACTGGTTTCAATTAGATCATCAGGTGGCTGTTAGAATAAAATAGATACATATGGAAATGCACTTTGATACTACTCTTCGCACAGATTTTTATTAAGTCATTTAATCCTTACAACTTCATAAAGATTATTTCATCCCTATTTTACAGATAAGAAAACTGAGGCAGAGAGATTAAGTCACTTGCCCAAGGTCTCCAACTACTATCTGAAATCTCTGAGATGCAGACCCACTTAGCCAGAGTCCAGAGCTCCCACCACACCACCTTTACACATACCACCTTCCAGTATGGATGTCAAGTATTGTTATGCATTCATTCATCAGCTCCATATCGACCATCTACTACCATAAGCCTCACATTCTGATTACAATTGGAAATTATCAAATCAATGAGATTTGTATTGCTTTTCATTTTCACACTCTCCATTCTTCACCCTCCAGGAAATAAAGAGAACAGGACCTAGGAAGAAGAAAGACGACTCAAAACCCATCACTGAGACCCTTTTGAAAATAATCACACAGAATTTTGAGACACTGCCATTCAGTCGAGAAGACCCTTTGTGGCATAGACTAACCTACCATTGGTAGGAAGAGTTGGAGGTGAGGAAGGCAATGATGCCCAGCACACAGTGTCCCCTCCACAGGCAGGTGTGCAGTCTGGACCAGGGTTTTCAGCTCACTGAACAGCAGAATCACATAGTGGCAAGCCTCAACTCCCAAGCCACCTAAGCCTCAGCCTTCTTCAGTAGGTCATCACAGGGCCCAAGGAGACGATGTCCATGAACATAATTGTTGGACTGTGAAGGGCTCTTTCATGTTAGAGGTAAAGACCAGGAGACTTGCAGCAAGCGACTCCTAACCTCAACAAAGACTCCAGAATTGGCAGCTGTATACGGGAGACATAGATATATTTTGTTTTTTAAAATGGGAGAATGGGGGATTAAAATCTCAGAATTTGTTTATAATTATTTAGAAAAAAATGACCGTTAGAAAAAGGGTAATTAACAGTTTCGACACTAATAAGGCTTTCTCTTCCAAAGCAATATTCTCCTAGAACTTCAAATAAGTTTAACCTCATTAATCACATTCTCGCATAGTAAGTGGTCATTACTATTAGTTATGTATTTTTAAGAAAGGGAAAATTTAAATAAAATGAGAATAAATGGAACTGTAATATAATAACAAATATATATTTTATTTTCATGCTCAGTTTCTAGCACAGAGCTCCAAAACCCTAGTAATTTCCTAAGTGATAGAGATGAGAGAAGTGTCTTGTTATTCAAAATAAGCCCCTTCCAAACCTACCTGAGTTTGTGCTAAAGTGCTGACTGCTGGATAGGTTTGGGTGGGAATTAGTTGCCAGAGGAGTCAATCAAGTGATTAGAAGGTTAGAATTTCCAGCCCCATTCTTGACCTTTAGAAGGGGAGAAGGACTGGAAATTGAGTTAATCATCAATGGCCAATGATTTAATGATTCATGCCTACATAATGGAACCCTCATAAAAAAACCTAGATAGTAGGGTTCTAAGGGCTTTGAGGTTGGTGAATGTATTCATGTGCCAGGAGCATGGCCATCCCAGACTCCACTGGGACAGAAGCTTCTACACTGAGGACTTTTCTGGATCTCACCTTATGTACCTCTTCATCAAGCTGTACATTTGTATCCTTTATAATAAACTGGTAATGGTGAGTGTTTTCCTGAGTCCTGTGAACCATTATAACAAATTATTAAACCTGAATAAGGGGTCCTGGGAACCTTTGATTTGTAGTCAAGTCAGATAAAAATGTGGGTAACCTGGGACCCACTAACTTGCAATTGGCATGTTAAGCTGGGAGCAATCTTATGGGTTGGGAGTTCTCTTAACTCTGGGTTGTTAGCATCAAAATTGAATTAAAATGTAGGAAATCTAGTTGGTGTTGACAGAGAACTAGAGAATTGCTTGGTGTGGAAAATCCACACATGTGGCATCAGAATTATTGGTAGTAAAAACAGATAAGAGAAGGGCTATCTGGGCATTTCTACACAAAGCCACAGCATGTCACCTGCCAGGGAAAAGATTCCTCTATCAGGGAACATGCACATTCTCTTTGCTTGGAAGTGTCAACTCCTCTTTGAAAACGCTGGTTACATATGGACTCTGTCTTCTATAATTTGCCATTCTGATAAACAGTAATGGTATTAGCTTGGAAAGTATAGCATCCCTCTCTCATCATATCCTTCCACCCATCTTCTAGGACACCTAGAAAGAAGAGGATCCTGGGGGCTCTTGTCAATCAGTTCTCATCACACACCACATCACACACATACACACCGTGCATGAAAGGGTACACAGGTTCTGACTCTGAACTTGCTGGTAGAAGCTTCATGGACATAGATGGAATGCATAAGAGATTCCCTAAGTTCACAGTAGCCACTCAAGAGGTCCAAGAGTAACCCTAGTTACTCTATAGTGCCTAGACACTCTTCTTTAGAAAGACCTATGGAGCCTAGGAAGAAGCACATCATAGCAAAAGGGATAAGTCTCATCTAAAAATGTACCACAAAACAGAAAGTAGTTAACACACTGTTTTCCCAAAACCTAACAAGGGGAGATGTAAATTCTGTAGATTTGGGGGACATGTATCCTGAAGGGAGAAGAGCCAACTAAGTAACATGGGATTACAGATCCTGGAAAATGCTTTAGGGATATAGACACTGATTCTACTCGACATGGCGCTCTACCCTTTGACTAAGAATTTCCAGTGTCCACAAGCTACTAGCAAGGCGGTCTTACATTTTTAAATGCTAATTTAAAAGAATTTTTTTTCTTTTTATCTTGGGCTGAAATCTGCCTCTATTAACTCACATGTACTAAACCCAGGACTTCTGCAGTAATGAGAATAAGTGTCTATGACAGGTCCTGAAAACTAAAAAGAAAGATAGTTATCAGTCCCTCTCCAAGCCTGCTTTTCTCCAAACTTGCTACAGTTCCCTTTGAAACTCAGATGGCATGGTTTCTAGGTCTCTCAAAAGCCCGAGAAGCTATGTTTTGGGGTCTAATTTCAGTGTGTTTAAGAATATCTGAGATGCTTGTTACAGATGAAGACTGCCAGTCTCCAGTCCCCCACCATGTTCTAATGCAGGTGGGACATCTGGGATGGGCCTGGATCAGAATGCATGGGCCTCCCCTCCTGACACAGGTAGCCTATGGCCACACTTGAGAGAGTGCACTAGTGTATTCTTGCAACACTGAAGTATGACACCACAAACTGGACATGGTCCCCAAAACTCCCTCCTACTAATTCAGGGCCCAATGAGACCCTTACCTTCTCTGGTCTCAACACATGTCTATTTCCAAAGCCTCACCTCTTTTAGACAAAATATTTTGTCAATCCTACCCTTTGCTAATATAACTGCAAGGTGCATTAACTGTGATATCTAAGTGAGCATGCTTCACGTATGACCCAAATCAGAATAATGGGAGTTCTGTTTGGATGTATCTTACGAGGGGAGCAGACCTAATTCAAAAGCAACCTTTCAAGTCCTGATGGCCCTGGCTCTGCCTAACGGTGAAAAGTCCTGACAGACCAGGAATATTCTTTTTTTTTTTTATGATTTTATTTATTTACTCATGAGAGACACAGAGAGGCAGAGACACAGGCAGAGGGAGAAGCAGGCTCCATGCGGGGAGCCCGACCTGGGACTCGATCCCAGGAATCCGAGATCACTCCCTGAGCTGAAGGCAAATGATCGACCACTGAGCCACCCAGGCGTCCCAGCCTAAGAATATCCTTACACACTGATCTCTTTCTAGTTGAAATTTGTCTTTACTATTATTATGCTCTTTAGAAAGTTTCTTACTATGTTAAAGGTTATATGCCTGTTCTTATTTTTGATCAGACCCTGTCAATATTCTTCATAACCCCCCAACGTCACAGGTTCTGTTGAAAATTACAAGATCCTCTTCTGGGAAAAACAAAGGACAGAACAGACTATTTTCAGCTGGGGTCAAATGGCAAGAGAAAAAAAAAAAATGGCAAGAGATCTAGTGTCCTACCCAGCAGAATAGTGAGGTGGAAAACAGGCACTCCGGGCTCAAGGATGAGTCGGGAACAAGTACGAAGTCCTGTCCTGGCCAGGTATCTGATACGACCAACAGAACTGAGATCTCTTCATGAGCAAAGACAAGCGTCCATATCAGATGCAGGCGTGTCGACCAGAATAGAGACTTTTCTTGTCTCTGATCTAAGCAGAGAACTTTGGAAGAAAGCAGTTCAAGAGCCAGGCTGGTTCAGACACTCCAAAAGAATAATGTTTATAGAAATAAAACAGAAGATACTGATCATCAACATTCATTAAACAGTTCAGAGAGGCCCCATGTACCCATCAAGCAGTTTCCTCAAATGGCAACAATTCATGCAACTATAGTATAATAGCAAAATTCAGAAATTAACAATCACAGATCTTACTCGGATTTCTTTTTTTTTTTTTAATTTTTTTTAATTTTTATTTATTTATGATAGTCACACACACAGAGAGAGAGAGAGGCAGAGACACAGGCAGAGGGAGAAGCAGGCTCCATGCACTGGGAGCCCGACGTGGGACTCGATCCCGGATCTCCAGGATCGCGCCCTGGGCCAAAGGCAGGCGCCAAAACGCTGCACCACCCAGGGATACTCATCTTACTCGGATTTCACGTGAGGTTTTTTCCCTTTTAAAAATACTAGAAGGTGGAAGGGGAGGAGGGCGGGGGGTGGGGGTGAGAGGGTGACGGGCACTGAGGGGGACACTTGACGGGATGAGCACTGGGTGTTATTCTGTATGTTGGTAAATTGAACACCAATAAAAATTATTTTATTAAAAAAAATAAAAATAAAAAATAAAAATAAATAAAAATACTAGAAGGAAGGAGCACCTGGGTGTCTCAACTGGCTAAGCAGGTGCCTTCAGCTCAGGTCATGATCCTCAGGCTCTGGGATCCAGTTCCCTGCTCAGTGGAGAACCTACTACTCCCTCTCCTTCTGCCCTGCACAACCCCCCCCCCCCCCCCGCAGGTCACATACTCTCTCTCTCTCTTTCTCTCTGTCTCCAAAAATAAATAAAATCTTTAAATAAAAATATAAATAAATAAATAAATAAATAAATAAATAAATAAATAAATAAATAAACAAACAAACCTACCTGGATTTTAAAGTTTTTATTCAAATGCCCATTAATTAAAATACAGTGTAATATTAGTCTCAGGTGTACAATATAGTGATTCAACACTTCCATACAATACCCAGTACTCATCACAAGTGTAAAATTTCACCTGTTTTATACACACTCACTTCTGTTTCTCTGTGTGTGTGTACTTCTATGTAATTTTGTCATATATGTAGATTCATGTAATATTATATCATGAGACATTATCATGATATATTATGATACCATAAGATCATACCATGATAATATTATCAGGTTTTAAATTTCCTAAATATAGTCATTTAATCTTTATACTTCCGTGTTTTGGCAAGGTTATTGAATTAGCATTGTAGTGATAGTCATCCTCAATATTAATCAAAGAAATACTATTTGAAATCTTTTTTCTCCTTTAAATCAGCAGGTTTTTGTTTGTTTGTTTGTTTTTTAACTGACAGTAGTTAACTTCAAAGTATGGTAAGTCAGGCATTCTTTCTTAGGAGAATGTTGCTCTTAGAAGTCAAAATCAGTAAAAGTGTTCTAGCAATAAATGTGTATCAAGAACCTTTTAATGTTTCACACCCTTTCTTCTAGCAATTCCCCTTCCAGAAATACATACTAAGAAAATAATTAGAAAGTCAGGCAAATAATCCTATTTAAAATTGCTCCAAAAATGATAAAGTACCTAGGAATACACTTAAAGAGAAGAGAGACCTGTACTCTTAAAACAATAAAACATTGATGAAAGAAATTGAAGATGACGTGGGATGTTGCCTTTTTGCTTCATCCTCATCCTATCTTTTGTTACCATCACAGGAGTGAAAGGTCACTGCCAGCTGAGGGGCTCTCAGCCTTCTCAGTAAGGCAAGGGTGATGTAACACTACAGTAGACACATGATCCATAAAAATAAATGTGGGAAAACCAGCCACAATGGGGAAATGGAAAACACAATTTCCCTTTCCCATACTGTCTTTTCCATTACTTTACCCACACATGCACCCACATGTTGGCCGGCTTACTGTGGCTTAGGTTCCAGGGGACGTTGGTAAAAGCGAGTCTCGCGTTCCACGTCCAAGTGTTCCACGCACACTCCCGCCGTGGCTCCCCAGCTATGCTCCTGCCCGAGCCGCGTCCCCGCAGGATGGAGAGGAGAGTGGGAGGATTCCCAGACACCCAGGATATTAAGCTTCTTTAATGGCAGAGGATATGGAAACCTCCATGAGAGGGTATAAAGTGGCAGTAGCACGAATGGGAGCAAGAGCTGTCAGGTCTTGCCCACACTCTGCAAGGGGATGCATGCTGTGGGGACGCCACCCTCCCGGGGGTGAGAACTTGCTACGTGGAGGGAGCCTTTTCCACCGAGACCCGACGCCTACCTGCTCTGGAAATAACTCAGCCTACGCCTGATTACAAAACACCCAAGTCCTCCCTAAGTTCTCACAGCCACGTTAGGAAAACCAAACCACGTTGGAAAACCAAAGGTGCTTTTTCCAGAACCACGCTCCTCCTGGACTGAGGCTTCTGAGTGGCCGAGGTGCATTCCTAGAACTGTCATTTCCAAAGCACCCCAGAGCCTCAAGCACTGCTTTCTGGAAGTGCCACGGGGACAACCCACAAGAGACAGTGATGCTGTTGCCGAAAGTAGTTTGGCTGCCAAGTACTTGGCAACGTGCTAAAAGGCAGGACAGTCTTACTGGCGGTTCAGGACCTCTTGCAAAATCAGAGACCAATGTACTCTTCCTGGTTTTTTTTTTTTTTTTTTTTTTTAAGATTTTATTTACGAGAGAGAGACAGAGATGCAGGCAGGGGGAGCAGCAGGGTCCCCGTGGGGAGCCCGATGGGGACTCGATTCAGGACCCGGGGTCACGGCCTGGCCGGAGGGGCCGCTCAACCCCGGGCCCCCTGCCTGGGCCTCTTGCTTCCAAGCTCCCTTTCTCTCGGGCCAGAGGCTGTCATTGCCAGCAGCCTGGGGAGGTGATTCACGTTGCGAGTCTGTTGTCCTCTGTCCCTCCTTCATCCTTTGCAGGAGGATCAGTGAACTTGGCTCCCCGGCCCTCCTCTCCGGCTGGGTTTGCTCCTGGCAGCCTCCTCACCCTCCTGCCCAGTCCCTCTTGGAGGACGAGCCGGCAAGGGAATGAGCAGCTTCATAGTTCTCTGCTGTGACCACCGTTCTACCGCTTGGCAGCTGGCGAGCAAAGGAGGATTTCATCTCTGGGCTCAAGGACTTTGCAAAGTCACCACCAGGAAAACTGGAGCCTGTGCTGGATTTCAGGGGAGATTTGCTCCCTCCTAACCACCGTATTGCAGGTGGCTGCCACTTTGGAATTTATGGGCTCATGGGCCAAAGAACAAAAGCCAAGAATGTGAAAAGGGGGCATATTTCCAAATAAGATCTTGCCATAATTTTGCTTAAATACCTTCACTGGTTAGCCACTGCCAAAATTTTCAATTCTATTATAGAATTCAAAACCTTCTTAAATCAGAGACCACAAACCAGCAGCCTAGCTAGCACCGAATTTGTCTTGCAGATATAGACAATGCGTTTTAGAAAAAAAATAGAATTTCCAAGAGACCAAGGTCAAGGGGCTTAACATAAAAATCTGGATTTCTGTCCATCTTGGCCGGCATTACTGTATAAGGTTAAATAAGAAGCACTGTGGATAAACACTGCAAGTAGAAGGCATAGAAACTCTTCTCCATAAAACGTAAAACAACGTATTTAGAAATAAATAGAAAAGGGTTTGGAAGGATAGCATTATGTTAATAATACCAGTTACCTCAAGGAAGGAAAAAGTGAGATTGGGGAAATGGAGATTCCTTATATTTAAGGAATATTTCCCCTTTATAAAAGTTCTGAATATTAGTGAAAATGTATGTATGTCTGCTTGTGTGATTGAACATTAAGCAATGGAAAAAAAGAATTTCTTGTCCCTGAGAAAGTTCCTTCAGGTCACGTACGTATACTTTGAAATCCAGTTGTTATTCAAGCGCTCTGTTGTACAACCGCGTCACAAAAATGCAGAGTGATGGGAGAGAGGAAGAATTAGCCCCAGACTCCCCAGGAGTTTTCCCAGTTTTGACTACAATGGTATACTGCTGGGCAGAAAAGCTCACATCACTAAATGACAAAGTCCCAAGTTCTCGTCCTTCGGAAAGCAGTAACTTTGCGCAGCCCCACCAGTGCCTGCATGAGGGAGAGTCAGGGCCTCCCAGAGCAGAAAGCAGGGCCTTCACCAGCCTGCGGTGCATTCCTCCTCCTCCTCCTTCTGACTTTCTGGTAAATGGCACTATCCCACTCAACATGCCAAGGTTTTAAGTGAAAAGCAAATTTTCCAACAAATATTAATAATAAAGTGCTTTTTAGGGCTTATCTGATCCTTACAAGGGCCTTACAAGTATGTGTTAAGTAAATCAATCTCTGTCAACTAAAAACTAATTGTACTTAAAATAGGATGAAGCATGTGCTCAAGTGTTTTCATAATTTACTGAATTAGAAGTTCATTTTAGTACCACCTGGCCATATGGGTAAAACTCTCCTTTCTGCAGTGGCATCCCAGCAAGAGCCAAGCACACACAAAATGCAGTCTCAGTTGTTTTGGTCCAAGCAGTCATTTGAAATATTGGCTACATATTCAAATCACCTAAGGAGCTTTTAAAAACCCCTGGAGACCTGGGCACACCCTAGAGCAATTAAATCAATCTCTGGGAGTATGGCCCAGGCATAAAGTTGTTTTTGCTTTTTTTTTTTTTAAACTTCCCAGATGACTTCAATGTACCAACTGCTCAAACTTCAATACGCTTATGAACACCTTACATAAAGACCTTACTAAAGGGTTAATTCAGCAGGTCTGGAGTGGAACCTGGGGCTGGCACATTGGTGTTTTTTTTTTTTTTTTTTAAGATTTTATTTATTTATTCATAAGAGACAGAGAGAGAGAGAGGCAGAGACACAGGCAGAGGGAGAAGCAGGCTCCATGCGGGGAGCCCAACGTGGGACTCCATCCTGGGTCTCCAGGATCACACCCTGGGCTGAAGGCAGGCACTCAACCGCTGAGTCACCCAGGCTGCCCGGCTGGTACATTTCTAAGGACCTCCAAGGTGATGCAGCAAGGATCTGGTTTCTAGAAACTTTCATACAGAAGCCTATGGAGATGTGTAAGAAACATTCACTGCAGTATTATTTGTAATAATAATGAAAGTCACCTAATAGTCCATCAACACAAGGATGAATTAATTGTGGCATACACAGACAATGGAACATTATATAGCATTTAAAATGTATAAATTATGGCTACATGTAACATCATAGGTAAATCTCAAAAGGCTGAGAAAAAAACTACAAAGGTATTTGCACACTATGATGTCATTTAAATTTTGAAAGCATAAACACTACATATTGTTTACAGATATGTATGATATTAATATAACAATGTACATGAAAATACTACCAGATTCAAGATTATGTTTATCTGGAGAGGGAGAAAGATTAGAACTAGGGAGAGGTACATGGGCATCCGCTGAAACCATGCTTTCTCTTCAAAATAACAGCGTATAGCAAAATGCTAGGATTTGATGGTGCTGGGGAGCTTGGTGATAAGTACCTGCAAGTAAGATAATTTCATTATCTTCTATATTTTTCATCTTTGAAATAACTTCCTTTTGGCGGGGACTTGGTCTTTGGTTTTGGGGTCAAGGTAATGCTGGCCTCATAAAACGAGTTAGGAAGCATTCTGTCCCTGTCTATCCTTTGAAACAGCTTTAGTAGAATAGGTATTGTTTCTTCTTTAAACATTTGATAGACTTCCCTTGGGAAGCCATCTGGCCCTGGACTTCTGTGTCTTGGGAGGTTTTTGATGACTGCTTTAATTTCCTTGCTGGTTATTTACCTTTTCAGGTTTTCTATTTCTTCCTGTTCCAGTTTTGGTAAGTTGTGGGTTTCCAGAAATGCGTCCATTTCTTCTAGATTGCCTAATTTGTTGGCATAGAGTTGCTCATAATATGTTTTTAAAGATCGTTTGTATTTCCTTGGTATTGGTTGTGATCTTGCCTCTTTTGATCATAATTTTACTAAGTTGAGTCTTTTTTCTTTTTAATAAGGCTGGCTAGGGGGTATCTTATTAATTCTTTCAATGAACCAGCTCCTGGTTTTGTTGATCTTTCCTACAGTTCTTCTGGTCTCCATTTCATTGAGTCCTGCTCTAAGCTTTGTTATCCCTCTTCTTCTGCTTGGATTAGACTTTATTTGCTGTTCTGTCTCCAATTCCATTAGGTGCAAGGTTAGCTTATGTATTCGTTTTTTTCCCAGTTTTTTGAGGGAGGCCTGTTTTGCGATGCTTTTCCCCCTTAGGACTACAACAGAACTTGAACTTGGCCACAGCAACTTCTAGCAAAATACATCTATGAAGGCAAGGGAAACAAAAGCAAAAATGAATTATTGGGACTTCATCAAGATAAAAAGCTTCTGCACAGCAGAAGAAACAGTCAACAAAACTCAAAGACAACCTACAGAATGGGAGAAGATATTTGCAAATGACATATCAGATAAAGGGCTAGTTTCCAAGATCTATAAAGAACTTATTAAACTCAACAGCAAAGAAACAAACAATCCAATCATGAAATGGGCAAAAGACATGAACAGAAATCTCACAGAGGAAGAAGACTTAGACGTGGCCAACACACACATGAGGAAATGCTCCGCATCACTAGCCATCAGGGAAATACAAATCAAGACCACAATGAGATACCACCTCCCACCAGTGAGAAAGGAGAAAATTAACAAGACAGGAAACAACACATGTTGGAGAGGATGTGGAGAAAGGGGAACCCTCTTACACTGTTGGTGGGAACTGGTGCAGCCACTCTGGAAAACTGTGTGGAGGTTCCTCAAAGAGTTAAAAATAGACCTGCCCTACGACCCAGCAATTGCACTGCTGGGGATTTACCCCAAAGATACAGATGCAGTGAAACGCCGGGACACCTGCACCCCGATGTTTATAGCAGCAATGTCCACAATAGCCAAACTGTGGAAGGAGCCTCGGTGTTCATCAATAGATGATGGATAAAGAAGATGTTGTTTATGTATAGAATGGAATATTCCTCAGCCATTAGAAACAACAAATACCCACCATTTGCTTCAACGTGGATGGAACTGGATGGAACTGGATGATGCTGAGTGAAGTAAGTCAATCGGAGAAGGACAATCATCATGTGGTTTCACTCATACGGGTAAGATAACAAATAATGAAAGGGAAAGGAGGGGAACTGAGTGGGAAAAATTAGAGAGGGAGACAAACCCTGGGAGACCAACAAAGGGTTGAGGAAGGGGAGGCGGGCAGGGAGGATGGGGTGACTGGGTGTCAGGCACTGAGGAGGACACTTGACAGGATGAGCACTGGGGGTTATACTGTATGTTGGCAAGTTGAATTTAAATTTTAAAAAAGGTAAAAAACAAAACAAAAAATGCACGCATTTAAAGCTACAGAAAAGTAAGGAGCACCGAGGTGGTTCATCCTTCCAACTCTTGGTTTCTGCTCAGGTCATGGTCTAGGGGTTGTGGGATGGAGCCCCTCCTCAGCTCAGTCCTCCTCAGGGAGTCTGGCTTGAGATTCTCTCTCTGCCAATCCCCTGGTCATTCTCTTTCTCTCGCTCTTAAATAAATAAATCTAAAAAAAAAAAAAAAAAAAAAAAAGCAGCTACAGAAAGGTAAGAATCCAAAAGAGAACACCAACAATTGATATTTATTTTCCCTTTTCAGTAGGAGTTTGTTTTCAATGTTACAAAGCCCAGGCATTTTGCCCAGAAGACAATAGCAAATACGTTGGTTTGCTGGGATGCAAAGTTAATGGAAATTCAAACCAACGTTTTTCTGTAGAGAATCACAGACCTAATCAGAAACTTAAATGTTCTGTTCATTGGTAACTCAGAGAGACTGATTCTAATGCGTAGCCACAGGCACGTCTGGGTGAATAGCCTACGGACTCCCTATGTTATAATGTTCAAGTAGTTGGACGTTATGGAGAGAAGTATAAATAAGGTTTTCTACAGTTCTCAAAAAATGATGTGTGGGCTTTGGGGCGTATGCATAAGGATGAAGTCAACAAGCTCATGTCCTGCTGTCTTACTACCTGATATCAACCCTGCAGCTCCATCTGGGGAAGGCTCCTGTCTGTATGGAAGGCTGTTTAATGGATAGCTATGGATTTGTGGTTATTAATGTGCCTCGGTTTAAATATCATGAAATAAATAAGTAGGTCATTATTGACTTAAATACTCTTCAGTAAATGTAATAGTATAATTGTGATTGAGTTGCATGAACTTTTTACATTTTATTGTTAAATATAAGCAAGTTATTCATCTTAATTTCTATGTTGTGAAAAATAACTTGTCTTCTCACAGAAAGAGGTGCTTATTTTAAACTTTTTGTACTTATAATGTATCCATTTCCTAAGTCCTTGATTTAGTCACCTTCCAAAAATTATATTTGACAAATGCTTTACGGGAAAGAAAGGGCTGGCCGCTGTGTTGTTCTATCAGCTTCTTCTATCACCTCTATAGCCAGTGACCTGCATTAGATTCTGTGTGTCTAAACTCTTAGAGTGGCTTGTTTCCCCAGTTGGACCCTGATGACTGGTACACCGTACAAACCACATGCTGCAGGAATGTTCCCTGGGCATCTGGTCCCAGGCCTGGCACATGGCAGGTCCACAGCGACTGTCTGGGTTTCCTATTGCTGTGTAACAACACAGATATTACAGTTCTAGAGGTCAGAAGTCTGACTAGGCCTCACTGAGCTCATATCAAGGAAGCTCTATGGATGAAGCCATTTTCTTACCTTTTTCAGATTTTCCAGCCTGTATTCCTTGGTTTGTGGCCCCATAGTATATCTTCATAGCCAGCGATGGTAGGTCCAGTCTTTCTCTTGATGTCACCACTCTGGTTCTGACTCTCCTGCTTCCCTGTGTGGGGACCTTCGTGATTCCACTACAGCCACATGGATAATCCTAGATAGTCTCTGTTTTTGAAGGTCTGCTAATCAGCAAGCTTCATCCCATCTGCAACTTTAGTCCCCCCCTTGCTGTGTAATAGAACATAGTCATAGGCTCAGTTGTTTCTAAACCAGTGTAAATACCCTTAGATAGTCATTTCTTGGTTATGATAAAACATACTGATTAAGTTAGGGAAACACTTGTAGTTCTTATCTCCTCGTGTAATAACTCCTACTTTGGACATAACCTAAATCACTGACTCCATCAACAATGTTTATTGAGTTCCTATTTTGTGCCCCTGCTGCTTATCTAAGAATCAGCATGTGCATCTTCTAAACATTGGTCTCACAGTGGGAAAGTTTTCTTAAAAATTTTGCATAAGAATGTTTATTGCAGCATTATTTATAGGTTTTCCAGGATCCAACATAGCTCCTGGCATATAGTCTTCAATGAGTGAAATAGACAGATGAACAAACCAACAAAACAAACCAACAGCTAGTAGATGCAGAAAGAATCAGAAAATCACCATTGGTAAATAAGACAGGACTGATAGGGTTCACACAATCACCACTGGGTGCTGCATGTGTGATAAACAAGGTGACCCATCATCTCTAAGGCTCTTCCTTAAGACATTCATTAATTCGCTCCGGTGGAGAAACCTGGGGAAACCTGGCAGACACCATTTTAACTAAGTGACACAAATATTTCTAGTAACAGGACGAATCGGCGTTGTTTACCACCTGAGAAGACATATGGAGCAAACGAACAGCATCACTTCTGTGGTGTGAACAACATTTTGTAGAGTAATGGTCTATATTCTACCAAAACATCAAGGTCACTGACAAGAAAAGGGTCAGCAGCTGGCCTGCAGCCCATTTTCCCCTCTCTACTAGGGAACGCGGTGTGTGTGGGGGGGACTTGCTCAAATCCCCTTGTGATCCTCCCAATGACATCTCCCAGCAAATCCACGAATTCACTTTTCTATGGAATGCTGATAACAGGATGTTCCTGGCCTGTCTGGAATTGGTTATGGTAAAGAAATCTGAAATTTATGAATTTATGCAGCATAGTTGTTTGAAAAATATCACATAAGGTGTGTAATTACACAAGTATAGAGCTTCTGCAATTGAAACAGCTCATCCTTTTGTGTTGAGCAATGGATCACGTGCACAACTCAGACCTGGGGTTAAACGTGAGCTGGATATTACTGTCACAAGAGGGGCCTGGGAAGCATCATCAGCAATCCTGATTTCCTCATGTTTCACCTATTATCATTACTAAAGCTTAGTTCTGGGTAATATCTTTGATTTTGTGGCTCTGATGATCCAACCCTCTGTTCTGTCATGAAGGAGAAGGACAGACTGGGGAAGTGCTGAGTATGGAGAGGGGGTAAGGTGGGTGGGGGATGGGGTGACTGGGTGAAGGGCACTGAGGAGGACATGTGATGAGATGAGCACTGGGTGTTACACGATATGCTGGCAAACTGAATTTAAATAAGATCTAATTAGGGACGCCTGGGTGGCTCAGTGGTTGAGCTGCCTTTGGCTCAGGGCTTGATCCTGGGATCCCGGGGTCCTGGGATCCAGTCCCCCATTGGGTTCCCTGCAGGGAGCTTGCCTTTCTGCCTCTCATGAACAAAAAAAATCTTAAAGAATAAACAAAAATAAACCATAATTCAAAAACTTTTTAAAATTACAAAAAGAAAGAAGGAGGATAAAAGAACACAGGCTAACTAAATGTGTGATCTCAGATCAGATTCTGGACCAAAGAGGAAAAGGAAAGAGAAGTTTCTTGCTTATTTCTTTAAATATTAAAGGAGTTTATTAGGGAACTGGGGAATTTGCATGGAATCTGTGGACTAGATGTCAGTACTTTAACAATATTAAGGTCTTAATTTTGATGGGTTTGCTATAGCTATTTAGGAGAGGGTCTGCGTTTTTAGGGATCTTAGGACAAACTGGTCATCATGCCAGTAACCTACTCTTAAAGGATTCAGAAATAAGTTATATATACACAAAGAATAATAAGGTAAATGTGCTAAACTGTTAGCAACTGAGGAATCTCAATGCAGGTAGCATATCTACTATTTTTAAACTTTTCTGTAAATTTGAAATTATTTCAACTTAAACTAAAACATAAAGATGTAATAAGCATGTTGAGGCAAAAAAGTACGAGGGGTGCCTGGGTGGCTCAGTCAATTAAGTATCTGTGACTCTTGATCTCAGCTCAGGTCTTGATCTCAGGGTCATGAGTTCAAGACCCATGTTGGGCGTGGAGCCTACTTAAAAAAATAATAAATTAGACATTAAGGATTAGGCTTTTTAAGTGAAAACTTGTTAAAAGAACATATTAAGTGTAAATTGAAATTTATAATAACCAAGACATCAGACTTTAAAAGTTTAAGTCAGGGCAGCCTAGGTGGCTCAGTGGTTAAATATTAAATAAAAAATATTTTAAAAAATGAAGCAATGATATGATTTTATATTAAATGACAGAAAGCTCTTCATTAAGAAAAAATATTTTATTTTTTTTGTAGATTTTATGTATTTATTCATTCATGAGAGACACAGAGAGAACGAGAGGCAGAGACACAGGCAGAGGGAGAAGCAGGCCCCATGCAGGGAGCCCGACGTGGGACTCGATCCCAGGTCTCCAGGATCACGCCCCGGGCTGAAGGCAGCGCTAAACCGCTGAGCCATCCGGGCTGCCCAAGAAAAAAAAATATTTTAAAGTTTACATACTATGATCTCAGGGTAAAAAAAATTTAATGTGTCTATATTCAGCCACATAGATAGAACAGCAGGAGTATATACACCAAATATTAACAGTGGTTATGTTCTGGTAGTATTTCAGATGATAGTGTTTTTTTCCCCTCGTTTTCATTTTCTCGTTTTTTAATGGTAAAATATATATAGTTTCTAAAATATGAAGCGATAAAAGGATATTTATGACTATGTAGAGGTGAAGTGGAATAGTTCATGATCCTTTTGGTAATTAGGAGGCTAGATCATCTGCTCAAAGGGACGGTAGGGGTGGATGAATTAAAAACAGTGAAAAGATTTGAAACTGTTCTTGTCAGCAGTGTGTTAAGGGAGCAGAGTATGGAAAGACCTTGGATTTGGAATTGAAACAATTCAAGACCCATCTCTGCCATTTTGTCTCGTCTGAGATTTATCTTGCTGATCTCTTCTTTGTAAGAAAGATCCCCCAAAATAAAAGAGTTAAGCTGAATTATGCTTTATAGATGGAAGCACTTAGTAACATACCACAACAATCCTGGAAACTGTGACTTAAAGAAGGTAGCATGAGTTCGTAGTGGTTTAGAACTTGGCACAGTTGCACAATTTGGCAACATTTCACTTGTTGATTGAATGGACGTGTATTGAGAGTAGAAAGTGCCGATCTGTAGAGGTGAAAGATGCAGTCCTGGCCCTTTAGGTTCTTACAGACTAAGGGGAAGACAAGTGATGAAAGTATAATATGCAAAGGGCCATGATGGAGCTGTGTTTAGGAATCTGGAGAATACAGAGAAAGGGTGCCCCATTTAAAAGGAGAGGACTTTTGAGTTATCTTGAAGAATGAGGAGTTGGCAAGATGTAGAGGATGGGGACCAGAATGGGGAAAGATATTCCAAGGAAAGGGAGCTGCATGTACAGAAATTCAAGAAGTGTGTTATATTAAGGGTCATATTGACAAACCTAAGAGCCGAAGTAACCCATCAAGACCACTCATATAAGATGGAGTTGAGTTGGGACTTCAGGTAGGTCTTTGGGACATGAGAATACTAGTTTCCTTGAGGTGGTATAGCTATTGTCTAGAGGTGGGGAGGAATCCATCCCACTTTGTTTTGTGTGGGTTAGTATAGTAGATCAGCTATGGGAATGTTGCAGTTGAACTTTTTACATGGTTATTTTGAATAACTTTTGCTTGAGCACATTATGATTGCAGGTATTCATAATCTTGCTTTTGCAAATGTGTGATTTGTGGCAAATATTTTCACACTTAAACTTTTTTAAAAAATATTTTATTTATTCATGAGAGACATAGAGAGAATGAGAGGCAGAGACACAGGCAGAGGGAGAAGCAGGTTCCATGCAGGGAGGCCGACGCAGGACTCGATCCCAGGACCCCAGGGCCACGACCTGAGCCAAAGGCAGATGCTTAACTACTAAGCCACACAGGTGTCCCAAATCATTGCTTTAATAGTTTCAACATATTCTATTACATAATTAAACAATGCCTTATTCTTGGACATTTAGATTACATTTAACTTCTTGATGTTATAAACAATACTGTGGTGAAAATCTGTCCATTTTGACATAATTTGTAGGTCTCAATACAAACTTTTTATATTAATAATAAATACCAGTTAGATGCCTAAACAATTCAGCTCAAATAGAGCTAAATATCTAGGTTGGAATTATTCTACTGCTGTCTATTTTGGATTTTTATTTCCCACATCATAGCCTCCATAAATTGCACGGCAGATACAGAAATCTCAAACTGAGTTAGAGTTTGCAATCACTACATCTTAAATAATAATTATTTTGAGTTCAATAATGACCATTCTCCTATTTACAAGTCTACCCAAAGAATAGGTGCCATAATACATCTAACATTTACATAGCAAAGCTCTCTCATGTTATCTTCACAGTTCTGTATGGATGAGAAATTAGATATTATAAACTCATTTACAAGAAAGGAAACTTAATCTCAGTGATTTCCAAAGTCATACAGCAGATGTGTGGCTCCAACTCAGCCTGATTCCATAATCTAAACTATTACTCTTCTTCCTTATAACACATCCCTGGATCTAGATACATCTTTTGGGTCACTGTTGAAATTCTTACTTTCATTTACTAGTAACGCATCCCGAAATGTCCCACCAAAATCAACGTTCTGCAGCACACTATGTTCTGGAAGTACTTGTTCTATAATCCCTGGTTTATGTAAAAGGGCTCTGCCAATAGAGATTTTTATTTAAAAATGATTTTAGATAAATTAGAGTTTCATTAGTGTATTTGGCAATCTCACAAATAGCATGCATAATGCATTAGTATATGGATCTCATGTCTTAAATCCTAATATAGGTAATTTTTAAAAGAAAATTTGTTTCAGGAATACCTGGGTGGCTCAGGAGGTTGAGGGTCTGCCTTCAGCTCAGGGTGTGACCAGGTCCTGGGATCGAGTCCCACATCAGGCTCCCTGTGAGGAGCCTGCTTCTCCCTCTGCCTGTGTCTCTGCCTCTCTCCTGGTCTCTAATGAATAAATAAAATCTTAAAAAAAAGAAAATTTGTTTTTGGAAGTTTCCTTGAAAGTTATACATGGTAATACGGCCATCGCTTTCAGTTAAATATTAACATCAAAACAAGAGCTCCCTATTATTATTAGAGAGAAGAGTAAAATTTGATCCTCTTCAGGTCTTACATTTTCATTATTTGTGAGAATTTGATCATAGTTAGAAATTTGTCTCAAGAAAAAAAAAAGAATATACGAAGAATATGATATAAATAAGATGTCATAGAGACCTTTAAATGGCCATATAACTATATTTACCTGTCCTCTTCTAAAGAATCTTTCAGGAGAGAGAACTGAAATGTAAATTTCTCTGTAATACTCAGATGTCCACAAACAAAAGAAACCTTATTACTATATACATGTGGCAAAGGGGAATTCTAAAACAATATACTGATTTCTATACCCCAGTGGAGAGAATGGGGGGGGGGGCGGAATCCCAAACCTGGTCAGCTAATTTCTCCAAATGTCTGTTTCTATATAATACTTAAGTGAGAAACAAAACCAGATTCAAAGTTGAACTCTTTACATTGGGTCTGTTCTAACATTACGTAGCAGCCTATCATTCAAGTCTTTTTAAATGTTCCAACAACCCCCCACTCAACAGATCAAAAATAAAACAATTTCCTAATTTATGTATCAGAATAAAACATAGCAGAGCACAAAGGGTGGGAAGAAGGAAATACTGGTATAAACATATAACCAACCCCCCTACTGGGAGCTGATGATTTCCTACTGACCCTGAAGCTGAGCCTCACTTATTTTAGTATATTCAGCAACAAAATTGTATCATACAAGAACCCTGAATTCAACATACAAGAAAGTTACTTGTGTTTAGATCACATCTAAATCTAAACGTCTAAGTCCGACAAGATTTTTGTGTATTAAACGATATTTAGAGGTACCAAGTATTCTAGAAGCACGTGCATTAAGCTAGCCAGTTAAACACCCTACACATTTCCAGCTTGAACGTGCGTCATGCTGTCGGGTGACGCGGAGGCCACCACGTCGCGGGTTGGCTCGGGCAGCCGCGGCGCTCGTTGGGCCCCGATGCTTCGGCCGCTTGTGCCTCCTCGTCCCCTCAGGCAGCCGCCGCGGGAGGGAGCGAGCCTCCGAGGACACAGCTGCACGTCGGCGGCCTCATTTGACCCACGTCCTTCAGGCCCAGACCTGCAATGCAGTCACACTGCTGGGCCCTGCTGTGACCCCGACATCCCCGTGCTGGGATGGAACCCCCACTGCGGAGCGGGCCTCTGGGGATGTCAGGGGCTCCTGAATGATGGAGGGGGTGAGGCTGCAGGGGATGTCGGGGGCACCTGAATGATGAGGGGGTGAGGCTGCAGGGCATGTCGGGGGCACCTGAATGATGGGGGGGTGAGGCTGCAGGGGATGTCGGGGGCACCTGAATGATGGGGGGGTGAGGCTGCAGGGGATGTCGGGGGCACCTGAATGATGGGGGGCGGCAGGGGATGTCGGGGGCACCTGAATGATGGGGGGGTGAGGCTGCAGGGGATGTCGGGGGCACCTGAGTGATGGGGGGCGGCAGGGGATGTCGGGGGCACCTGAATGATGGGGGTCGGCAGGGGATGTCGGGGACCCCTGAATGATAGGGGGCCACAGGGGATGTCAGGGGCACCTGTGGGGGCACCTGGCACTCCTGTGGCACAGCCCCACCCTGCGCTGCTCACAGGGCCACGAGCTTGCCAGCCCCCATCCCGGCACCCCTTGGAGGCCTGGCAGCTGGCCTGTGCTCGGGGTGGGGTGGCTTTAGGGGTATCTGCTCACCGGGGCTGCCCCCGCTGTGGGGGGGGGGGGTTGGGGGGAGCAGCCCCAGGCCGACCCCTTGGCCCTACCCGCGACCTCTGCACCCCGGAGCTGACCCCGTGGTGGACCTGGAGGCTCAGGCAAGGTCATCGTTGCAACAGGAAGACCTCGACTGACCTGCATGTCTGGTTTTTTACAAAACGTGTTGTGCCCATGTGCGGCGGCGCCCAGGGCCCGGACCAGGTGGGGGTGACTCGTGGGCGTGCAGCGCGGCCTGCTGCCCCTGCAGCGGCGTCGGGGCCCTCGAGGGTAGGCTCCAGCCTCCGGCCTCCGGCCTCCAGCCTCCAGCCTCCATCCTCCAGCCTCCGGCCGCCGCAGCCCGGCCAGCCCGGGTTCTGAGCGGTTCCCAGCCTTCCCCCCTGAGGCCAGCACGGGGCCCGGCACGTGGCAGGCGCTGCGGAAGCGGGAGACCGAGGGGGAATGAGGCCGGTGCGTCCCGGGGAGCCTGCGGGGGGCCGGGGCGGGGGCGGGGGGCGGTGGCGCCTGGGCCAGGCCCACTGCCCCGCAGCCTCCCGGCCCTGTCCCCGCTGCTGCCTGCAGGCGCCCCTGCCCCGGGCACACACCGGGCCGCCGTCCCAGCAGCGGGGAGGGCGGTGAGCAGACGGCGGGAGGGAGCCAAGGCTCGGCCCCGATGCGCCGGGCGCCTGGGTGCTGGGCTGCCCCGGTCCGTCTGCTCGCCGCCCCTGGGGAGCCGAAGCTCAGCACCTTGGCCTTGCGATGGCCCCGCGTGGGGAGAAGCCCCCTGGGATGGCTGCTGCGTCCCGGCCCCAGCTGGTCTCCCTGGCCGCTCCGCTTCCACAGGAAATACGGAAAGTAGCAACTTGAGCCTGGGGCCTGGCCTGGACTGAGCAAGGGGTGGGGGGCCGCGGCGGGGCGAGTCCCCCCTGGAGCCCTGCCCGGGGTGCTGGTAGCAGCCGGAGGCACCGGCATAGGGCTCTATTGATAGTCAGTTTATGCATTTGCTTGGAGTTTACACTAACCTATATTTAAGGTATATGATAAAGATAATTTAGGTTGACATAGTGAGATACAAATTTTTTTCTTTAGAAATTGTCCATACATTATTCGCGCAGGAAATAGTGACCTGACACAAGACACCTGTCCTCAACTTCGCACTGTGGTGAGAGGTAACCAGGATAAACTGCACTTTACTATGAAAACCGACACCCACTTCCATCCTGCCAGGGTCTTGCATCGGTTGCCTCATTGTCAAGGGGACTTTACTTTCCCTGCTCACATCACAAGGATGTGGCGAGGACCAGGTATATGGAACTGTGTTGGGATCTGTAAGAGACACACTCCAGCCAGCCAGCCATCTGTCCATCCATCCGTCTGTTTGTCTATTTATTGCCTTTATTGAGCTTTCATTCACACTCACGCATGCCGATGCTCACAGAGCCCCGAAATCACAGTGTCCTCTTTTACAGACTAATAAATGGAACTTGAAGAGGTTAAGAGGTTTCCCCAAGGTCATGCAGCTGCCAGGCAGGTGCTGGCGTGACCATGTGTTGTGACAGGCACTGGATGGTGACTTCGGGTGTGTTAAAAGAAGGCCCCCTGTGGGTTGGGAAGGGGCAGGGATGGGCAGGCTTCTTCACTGCCCTGCAGCTTTCTCCCTAATGCACGAACCTCATTTGAGCTGTTCTGCTCCACTGCACACAGCCCAGAGGGCCGTGAATAATGCGGGAGGAGCTGGGACCTCTGGAGGAAGCAAAGGGTCGGCTTTTGGGGGAGACAGGCCATATCAGCTGGGAGTACTGTTAAGTGAGGCCTGGGAAATGAGTCCCATTTTTAAAATGTCATTTCATAAACTCACCCTGGAAGCAAACGCATTCTCTGCCATGCGAGGAGCTCCATGTGGAGCAAAGCAAACGGTGGTGATGCTGGTGATAATGACCATTGACATTTATTGCTATTTTGGGCCAGACTTTATGCAGCATCCCAAAATAGGTATAAGTGCCAATTTTACAAAAAAGAAATGGGCTACACATTAAAAAATACATAAAAGTGTAGGTTGAGTGGGGGCCCTATCAGGAATAAATGTGTTTGTTTTTAATGTGCCAGAACATAATTAATATTAAATGACGTGTAAACTAACTAGGAAAACGTGGCTGTAGCCGGCCACAATCTACTCTTTTCCATCCAAGAGCAACAGCTCACCTCTGAAATTCATCAAAGTTCAGTTTGAACACAGAAGAGAGAAAACTGGAGGCAAGCATAACTTCAATATTTTCAGCATTACTTTTTGTTAATTTGACATTTCATGTTGCCCTTTTTATATTTTGGGGAGCTGTGTTTCCTGAAATATTCTCCCTTAAGAAGTACTGTCTTGTCAGGGTTCTCCCAAGAAGCAGAACCAATAGGATTTATGTGCGCTACCCATGTCATCTCTCTCGATCTACAGCGTCTCTATCTTTATCCTTCATCACTATCTGTATATGTGGATCGTGCCTCTCTCCCGCAGGCTGGAGACCCAGGAGACGTCATGCTGCAGCTTGAGTCCGAAGGTCAAGGTCGTCTGCCATCAGAATCCCCTTTCTCAGAGAGGTCAGTCTCATCTCTACTAAGACCTTCAACCAACTGCATGAGGCTCATCACACTGGAGAGCCTCCTCTGCTTTACTCAAAGTCTAATGATTTAAATGTTAATCACATCTAGAACATACCTTCACAGAGAAATCTAGAACAATGTTTGACTAAATAGGCCTAGCCAAGTTGGCACAAAATCAACCATCACAAGTGTCATTCATTTAAAATATATATATATTTGGTTTTTAAAATATTCTTGAACAAAAAGGATCCTGCATCTAGTCAAACATTTAGAGCTAACTTCTACTCTGCAGGTAGAAGGTCTAGTGAAACAGCAGTCCACAGACACCAGGTCCCAACTGGGGAATTCTGGGGGATTGGTACACCGCTCAGTCACTTGTGGCAGTGACAGCACAGATCCTGTCTCCACTCGGAGAGGGTGGGCGGGGAGAGAGGTCTAGGAGGCACAGAAACAAAATACAGCGTGTGCACCACGTTTGAGTCCTGATGGGAATAAAACCAACCGTCAAGGGACCCCTGGGTGGCTTAGTAGTTGAGCATCTGCCTTTGGCTCAGCACATATCCCGGGGTCCTGGGATCGAGTCCCACATCAGGTTCCCCACAGGAAGCCTGCCTCTCCCTCTGCCTGGGTCTCTGCCTCTCTCTGTGTGTCTCTCATGAATAAATAAACTAAAAACAAAAAACAAAAACAAAAAAACAAAAAAAAAAAACCAACTGTGGAAGAACATTTTCTTTTTCAGAAATGGCAAGTTTAAATTTGAAATAAGCACAAACTGACGTTAAGAAATCATGGTGAGGGGATCCCTGGGTGGCTCAGCGGTTTAGCACCTGCCTTTGGTCCAGGGCGCGATCCTGGAGTCCTGGGATTGAGTCCCGTGTCGGGCTCCTGGCATGGAGCCTGTTTCTCCCTCCTCCTGTGTCTCTGCCTCTCCCCCCCCCCCCCCCCCGTCTATCATAAATAAATAAATAAATCTTAAAAAAAAAAAGAAATCATGATGAATTTTCATAGGTGTGAAAATGCCACAAGTAAGAAAATGTTTTTTCTTTTAAAAGATTTTATTTGAGTGACAGCCAGAGCGAGCGAGCGAGCAAGAGAGAGCATGGGGAAGGGCATGGAGAAGGACAAGCAGACTCCCTGCTGAGGGCAGAATCTGACCTCAATCCCAAGACCCTGAGACCATGACCTGAGCTGAAACCAAGAGTCAGACAATCACCCAGGAGCCCCGGAAAATGCCTTTTTTATTTGAGATGCGACTGATGGTTTTCCAGGTGAAATGACGTGTTTAGGGTTTTCTTTGAAATTACTCCAGCAAAAAGAAAACTGAAGATCAGTGAAACAAGTATGGCAAAATGCTAATGATTGCCAAAGCTGGGTGACATGTATGAAGTCCACTGCTCTATTCTGTGTATGTGTAGATGTTTTCATCAATAAAAGTATACAATAAATAAACCTATTAAATATTAAGAATTTGCATGTTTACATATATAAATATAAATAAGCCTATTAAAACATGATGCTGATTTTCCATATAAAAAAGCTTACATAACAATTTGAATTTGTGTTGGTAAAATTGTATTTATTGTTGAAATTCTTTTCAGCATCTTCCAAGTGCACCTTATACTTTATCTGTATCCAAGATAAAAGTCGTCTGCTTCCTCAGTTGTTACATTAATAAGCCAGCTGTTCCTTCTGCATTCCCATCTCTGCTCTAGGACAGAAGTCTCAACAGGGCAGAATTTCAGTGATGCACCCTAACACCTCTAACACTAATATTTGTTGAATGAATAATTGTTTTTCTTGCCAGAAAATACTCTGAGTCGTGAATAGTCATTTCATAAATTTGAACGATGCTTCCATTCAACAATGGAATGATGAGCCAGTGCAACTTTTCAGTAATTAATGCATGAATATAGCATTAGTTTTGCATCTTTTCAGAATTTTTTTTTTATAGTCCATACATTTTACAAGCCTGATAATATAGTATGACCACACATTAAGATTACTGGCAGGTTACAAAAGATTCACATTAAGTCGTCGCAAAAGCATATTCATGAAACTCCGCAGAAAATATTCAAAAATGTCTTGCAC
Source organism: Canis aureus (assembly GCF_053574225.1). Lineage (NCBI taxonomy): Eukaryota > Metazoa > Chordata > Mammalia > Carnivora > Canidae > Canis > Canis aureus. Next base: position 46,771,614 of record NC_135641.1, read on the forward strand.
TTTTCTCAAGTACAACCTGACACGCGGCACAGTTCGATAGCGCGAGGCCGCCTGGGTGTCCGGCCGGGGGCGGGGGGGCGGGTCCACTCCTTGGGACTCGCGTCCTCTAGAACATGGTGTTTTGTCAGGAAACCCTGGGCGTGGGTTACAGTCTGCAAAGCCCAAATCAACATCTGATGAAAACTGGCTTCTGAGCAAACAAGAAACGGTTTTTGAAGAACAGAATTCCTTACTGGTCGCTTCCGGGGCCCCGGAGCCCACGAAAATGGATTTTAGTGACTTAGGGCGGGTCACGGGGTTAACGGCCTCCTCGGGCGAGGGCGCCACATAGATCCGTGAGAGGAAAGATAGTCTTCGAGCTGGGTTCTCCGCTTCCCAGGCAGGGCTGGAGGATTCGCAGGCCGGAAAGTGTTGACCTTGCAAGATAAAACGGTTATTTTACCAGCAAAACGGGTTTCCCCAGGAGCAGCAGAGGCGCTGCAGCCTGGAAGCGGCGGGCGGGAAACGCTTTTATATGGAAGGGGGTGGGCGGGGCTGTATGGAAGGAAAGCCCATTGGAGGGCGGTGGCGGCTTCTCACTGGCTGCAGGTGATGGTGGTGGCTTCTCACTGGCTGCGTGTGGCGGCGGCTTCTCATTGGCTGAGCGTGGCGGAGGCCTCTCATTGGCTGCAGGTGATGGTGGTGGCTTCTCATTGGCTGCAGGTGATGGCGGCGGCTTCTCACTGGCTGAGCATGACGGCGGCCCGCCCGGAAGTCTTGGCGCTTCCTGCCGCCCTGGGCCGGGTGAGGCCGGTTTCCCCTTGAGGCTGTCCCGACGGCAGCAACCGCGAGGTCTCCTCGGCTCGGTTCCGGCTCCGGCTCCGGGGCAGCAGCAGGGGAGGCGCGGAGGCCCCGTGGAGCCCTGGCTTCCGGCCGGGCGGCGGAGCAGCTCGGGGCCTCGCCGCGGGGCGGGCAGGGGGAGCACGCGGCCTCCGCCTCGAGCTGTGCGGGCGGAGGCACCTGGGCCCCGAGCCCGTGGCGCACCCGTCCCGCGGCCCCGTCTGCCTCCGGCCGGCCTCCCGGACGCCCCCTGTGCCCGCCCGTGGCCGCCGCGGGAGCCCTCCCCGGCGCAGCGGCCCTCGGGGCCCCCCGGGGACGGGGACGGCGGCGCGGCTCCGGCACGTCCTGCCCCCGCGTGGCCCCGCGTGCCCGTGTGGCGGTGTCGGCCGCCGCCGCCTGCAGCTGGGACGAAGCCGCCCGTACCTCGACGCTCCTCGGCGGCCGCGGCTCCCCGTGGGTCGGGCCGTGGCTGCTGCGTCGTGTTCCGCGTCCCTGTCGGGCGGCCCGTGTCCTCGCCGCCAAACACGGGCCTGGGCCTGGGGCGAGGGCGAGGGCGGGCGCGTCGCCGGGATCAGCGCCCTCAGGACCCCGAGCGCCCTGCGAGGCCCGCGCCTGCGCCTGAAGCCCCGGGAGTGGGGCCGGAGCCGGGCCCGTCGGGGGAAGCCCTGGCCTCGGCCTCGGGGATGCAGGGGTGAGGCCCCGCCGTGCAGCCCGCCCCGCCCCGCCCCGCCCCGCCCCGCCCCGCGGCTCCCTGCGCCCCACCCGGCCGAGGGCGGTGCTTGTCCCCTTGGCTGCGCCGCCGCTGGAGCCTCCCCCGGGGCTGGAGGCCGTGTGCCCAGCGCCGACCACGCCGGGCCGCCTGCGGGGGGCCGGGGCCAGCCTGAGCCGCCGGAAGGGCCCCGCCCCCGCCCCCGCGTGCGCCTGCCCAGGGCCTGACCGGTCGCCGCAGACCTGGGGCCGAGGCCGGACACGGATCCCTGAGAGGCCCCGTCGGCCGCCCCGGGCCCCCGCGGTGTCCCCGAGCTGCCCGGCCTCTCCCAGCGCCCGGGGCGTGCCCGGCCCGTCCTCCCGCCCCGCCCTCGGGAACGCGACCGCCACCTCCCGGGAGCGCGGAGTTCTCCGGAGGACACGCGGCCGCTCGCCCAGACCCGGTGCGCGCGCGTCTGTCCCGGTCCGCGCTGGTCGCCGCAGGTGCCCCCCCCCCCCGTGCCCGGCAGCCCGACCCCACGCGGGCCCCTGGACGTTCCCTCCGCCCCTCGTCCTGCGGGCCGCGGTGTCCCTCGGTCGGCGCAGGCTCCGCTCACCGCGGGTGCCTGGGGCCCGTGTGCCGGCGTCGCGGAGCCCCTGCCTGCTGGGAGCGCGGCTCTGGTGCCGGCAGGGGTCGAGAGCGAGGGCAGCCGCGGGGGGCTCGGCGGCTCTGCGGCGGCTTCGTTCCAGCGACGAGGACGCAGCCCGCGGCGCAGACGCCGCCTTGGGGAGCGACGAGTCGGGGTCCCCCGTGGGTGCCGTGGGGGGCGCGAGCGGCCGCGTCTGGGTCCCGCCGGCTTGCTGCGGAGGCGCCTCCACCCCGGGGCCCCGCGCTCTGGGGCCCTCGTGCCCGCGGCCGCCGAGTGCTCCGCCGCCCCGTCCCGCTGCGGCCCGCGCAGGCCCCGCCCAGTCCTGTGCTCTGCCGGCGGCGGCCCGTGTCCGTCCTGACGCCCACCCCGCGAGGGCCGCCCTGGGGACCCCGGGCCCGAGGCCGCCCTGGTGGATGAGGCCTCTTGGGATATGAACAAGATTTAGCCTCTGCAGAGAGGGCGTAAGTGATTTTTCTGTTGAAACACAGGGAACCCCTGCGGTTAGCATGTGCTCCGAGGCTCTCTGCCCTTTGCTCCGCGTGCGCGGCGGGCACTGCTGGGGCCTGCGGTCGCGCCCGCCGCTCCGTGCTGGCTGCCGTGTTTCCAGAAGGGTGAGCCTCCGTTCACATTTGATTGCTTTTTCTTGGTCCCACACGGTTCCCCCTTGTCCTTACTCCCACCCCAGGATTGTGTTTATTTCCTAAACAAAGTCACTTGTATCTTTGTTTCTCTGGTTCCCGCCAAGCGTTAGGAGCCCTGCCTTCCCTGCCCAGAGCACGTGGTCAAGATTTTTTTCCCCTGGCAAAATGCCTTTTGGAGTTGTTGTTTTCTTTCTTTCTTTTTTTTAAAGATCTGAAGCATTAAAAATGTAGTTATTTCAGCTTGAGAGTGGGGAGAGATCACAGATTGACTTTTAAGGTACTCTGAGAAAAGTGATGATTTGTCTCAATAGATAAATAAGCCCTTACCATACAAATAAAGATGCGGTGATCTTTCATGCCACCCCTTCTTTCCTAAAGAGGAGACCCAGCCTCTTCTGTGGCCACTCACCCAGTGGTGATGCATGTTCCTCCTGAAATGTCTGTTGTACTTCTGGTTTGGGAGGTGAAGATCTGTTACATTTGAGCCACCCAGAACCTGGATTCCTTGCTAAGGTACCAGCAATATATCTTACTTACTTACTTATTTATTTAAATATTTAATTTATTTATTCATGAGAAAGAGAAAGAGAGGCAGAGACACAGGCAGAGGGAGAAGCAGGCTCCATGCAGGGAGCCCGACGCGGGACTCGATCCCGGGTCTCCAGGATCAGGCCCTGGGCAGAAGGCAGCGCTCAACCGCTGAGCCACTCAGGCTGCCCAGTATATCATATTTAGAAAGAAAATGTTCAAGTGCCCAAAGGTAGTAAAAATGAAATACGGTATGCTAATATTGCTAATATTTCCATATACACAAAAGATATTTTTCCTTTGTACGTTTGTTTCCTTTCTTGTGTTTGATGGCTTATGGTATGACTTACACATACATCCCTGCCCCTGAGTCTCACACCTCCTGAAACAGATAGGACGCATGCAGCATCACCCTTGTGGGGAGAGGTGCTGCTCTTTGACTAGCAGGTGGCTGTCAGGGATGGACATCAAGGGTTTCTGACTCTGCCCTGTGTGACTCTCACCCACATGGCACTTTGGTTATAGAATTGTCTGAAAAATGGAAGGAATAGGTATAGAATACTTTATCCAACCAGAAGATTGACTTGATAATTAAAGATAAATTCAACAAGATTTGAAATGAAATGTTTTTTGAAAACCTCTGAGGCCCAGATTCTGCTATTACCATAACCACTGACAGGAGATAGATTTGGAAAATGTCATACAGTACCCGAAGAAGCAAGTCTCCTTCAGAAAACAGTTCTAGATTGACCTGTGGAGAGGCATGCTCACTTCCTCCTGGATTCATGGGTCGGTCAGCTGGGCAGTCTGCAATGCTGTCCTTTAGGGTGGCTGAGGAAGAGAAAATGTCATTGAAAGCAAATGTTTAATGTTCCTCTTTGGCTTAGCTCTTTTTTTGGTCTATTTTTTTATTGGAGTTTGATTGGCCAACATATACCATAACATCCAGTGCTCATCCCATAAAGTTCCCCCCTCAGTGCCCATCATTCAGTCACCCCGTCCCCCCACCCACCTCCCCTTCCACTACCCCTATTCACTTCCCAGAGTTAGGAGTCTCTGATGTTCCATCACCCTATCTGATATTTCCCACTCATTTTCTCCCCTTTCCTCTATAATCCCTTTCACTATTTTTTATATTCCCCATATGAGTGGAACCATATGATGATTGTCCTCCGATTGACTTACTTCACTCAGCATAATACCCTCCAGTTCCGTCCACGTCGAAGCAAATGGTGGGTATTTGTCATTTCTAATGGCTGAAGAATATTCCATTGTGTACATAAACCACATCTTCTTTATCCATTCATCTGTCGATGGACACCGAGGCTCCTTCCACAGTTTGGCTATTGTGGACATTGCTGCTAGAAACATCGGGGTGCAGGTGTCCCGGCGTTTCACTGCATCTGTATCTTTGGGGTAAACACCCAGCAGTGCAATTGCTGGGTCGTAGGGCAGGTCTATTTTTAACTCTTTGAGGAACCTCCACACAGTTTTCCAGAGAGGCTGCACCAGTTCACATTCCCACCAACAGTGCAGGAGGGTTCCCCTTTCTCCACATCCTCTCCAACATTTGTGGTTTCCTGCCTTGTTAATTTTCCCCATTCTCATGGGTGTGAGGTGGGATCTCATTGTGGTTTTGATTTGTATTTCCCTGATGGCAAGTGATGCAGAGCATTTTCTCATGTGCTTGTTGGCCATGTCTATGTCTTCCTCTGTGAGATTTCTGTTCATGTCTTTTGCCCATTTCATGATTGGATTGTTTGTTTCTGGGGTGTTGAGTTTAGTAAGTTCTTTATAGATCTTGGATATGAGCCCTTTGTCTGATTATGTCATTTGCAAATATCTTCTCCCATTCTGTAGGTTGTCTTTTGGTTTTGTTTACTGTTTCTTTTGCTGTGCAGAAGCTTTTTACATTGATTAAGTTCCAATAATTCATTTTTGCTTTTGTTTCCTTTGCCTTCATAGATGTATCTTGCAAGAAGTTGCTGTGGCCAAATTCAAAAAGGGTGTTGCCTGTGTTCTCCTCTAGGACTTTGATGGAATCTTGTCTCACATTTAGATCTTCCATCCATTTTGAGTTTATCTTTGTGTCTGGCGTAAGAGAATGGTCTAGTTTCATTATTCTGCGTGTGGATGTCCAATTTTCCCAGCACCATTTCTGAGTTCTCTATTCTGTTCCATTGATCTGTGTGTCTGTTTTTGTGCCAGTACCACACTGTCTTGATGACCACAGCTTTGTAGTACAGTCTGAAATCTGGCATTGTGATGCCCCCGACTCTGGTTTTCTTTTCCAATATTCCCCTGGCTCTTCGGGGTCTTTTCTGATTCTACACAAATCTTAAGATTACTTGTTCTAATTCTCTGAAGAAAGTCCATGGCATTTTGATAGGGATTGCATTGAACGTGAAAATTGCCCTGGATAGCATAGACATTTTCACCATATTAATTTTTCCAATCCATGAACATGGAATATTTTTTCATATCTTTGTGTCTTCCTCAATTTCTTTAAGTGTTCTGTAGTTTTTAGGGTATAGATCCTTTCCCTCTTTGGTTAGGTTTATTCCTGGGTATCTTACGCTTTTGGGTGCAATTGTAAATGGGGTTGACTCCTTAATTTCTGTTTCTTCAGTCTCATTGTTAGTGTATAGAAATGCCACTGATTTCCGGGCATTGATTTTGTATCCTGCCACACTGCCAAATTGCTGTATGAGTTCTGGCAATCTTGGGGTGGAGTCTTTTGGGTTTTCTATGTACAGTATCATGTCATCTGCAAAGAGGGAGAGTTTGATGACTTCTTTGCCAATATGAATGCCTTTTATTTCTTTTTGTTGCCTGATTGCTGAGGCTAGGACTTCTAGTACTATGTCGAATAGCAGTGGTGAGAGTGGACATCCCTGTCGTGTTCCTGATCGTAGGGGAAAGGATCCCAGTGTTTCCCCATTGAGAATGATATTTGCTGTGGGCTTTTCATAGATGGCTTTTTTAAAAATTTTTATTTATTTATGATAATCATCAGAGAGAGAGAGAGAGAGGCAGAGACATAGGCAGAGGGAGAAGCAGGCTCCATGCACCGGGAGCCCGACGTGGGATTCGATCCCAGTTCTCCAGGATCACGCCCTGGGCCAAACCGCTGTGCCACCCAGGGTTCCCCATAGATGGCTTTTAAGATGCTTAGGAATGTTCCCTCTATCCCTACACTCTGAAGAGTTTCAATCAGGAATGGATGCTGTATTTTGTCAAATGCTTTCTCTGCATCTATTGAGAGGATCATATGGCTCTTGTTTTTTCTCTTGTTGATATGATCTATCACGTTGATTGTTTTACGAGTGTTGAGCCAACCTTGCATCCTGGGGATAAATCCCACTTGGTCATGGTGAATTATCTTCTTAATGTATTGCGAGAGGACTCAGGCCCCCAGCTCTGCCCAGACCCGGGCCCGGACCAGCTGAGGATCAAGGTGTTCCCCAGGAAAGCAGTTCACAGCACACGACTGGTAGACAGCTGCTCTCCAGGGCAGCCCAGGGCCCATGTGTGCCCCTTCCCTTGGGCCATCCTGGGCAGGGGGTCAGAGCGAGGGCAAGGGTCTGAGGTCTCCACCACTGTCAGTGGCCTGCAGCACAGCCCAGTAGGTGGGGACAGGCCCGAACTAGCGACATGTGGGCAGGCTGCCTGGAGACAATGGGAGAGGCAAGCAGAGGACCCATTCAGGGTCTTCGAGGGCTGACAGGCCTGCAAAGGACCCCTGCCTCCCTCCCCGCAAAGGATCCCAGCCCCTGTGGGATTCATGTAGCCTAAAATTAACCATTTTAAACTGAGAAACCACCACCTCTCTCTCCATCCAAGATACTGTCCACACCCCCAAAAAGAAAGCCGGTGCCCATTTAGCGGCCCTCCCCGATGCCCTGACCCCAGCCCCTGGGGTCACAGTGGACCCCTGCATGGACAGTCCACCACACTGCTGTACGAAACTCCACAGATGCTGCTGCTTTGCAGTTACCCCTGCAGCTGGGTAATTTCATAGTTCTCAGTGTATTTTCAAGGTTGACTAGACCCATTTCATCTTTGAGTTTCTTTTCGAGCAGCTGTAACCGTCTGTCCCGTGTTGTTCAGGCCCAGAGTCTTCCTTGGGCTGTCTTCCTGTGTGGCTGCTTACTAGCTATGGAGGGGATGTGCTCAGCTGCATCACCCAGTTTACTGCGTACAAGTCCCAAGCACAGGAATGGGTTAGGACTAGCTCTCAGCAATGACACAGTGGATTAGCAGGTAGGACATGGAAGAGTAGACTGTGCCCGTTACATGGTAAGGAATTTTAGGAGAACAAGTGTCCCGGGAGATGATAAGAAATAGCCCAGTTCATAGCTTCAGAAAAATGAGCCCTTTGTTCTGAGCCAAAGCTCTGGAAGGTGGAGGAACATTTAATTTATCACAAGAAATGATAAAGCAAAGGAAGGAAAGAAGTTAGACCATCCGCTAGGACCTCTCCTCTGCACCTGCCATTCTGTGAGCCTGGTGGGAAGCCCGTGCCCGTCTCCTTCCACAGAGAGCAGAGCCCAGGGTCCATATGACAGGCTGGGCAGAGAGACACACCTGCAGTCTGGGTCACCTATTGAACCTGAGCTGAGCGTGGGGCCTTCTTCCTGTGTCCGGGACCCAAACACTGCGGTGCTGCTTCTGCCTCACAGAAGGTCAGCGCTTAGAGCTTGTGGGCAAGCTCCTCTCGTAACTTGATCTGGAGCCACACAGCCGCTTACCTGCAAAGCAGCTCTTCACCTTCAGGTAGCCCACGACCAGCCTGAGGATGCAGAGCTTGTCAAACCGGTCTGCACGTCCTCGGGGAAAGGCAGCAAGGTGTCAGTTTGCTCAGCTCTGGATTCCGACGGTCCCGGTGCTGCTTCGAAGGGTTGCATTTGGCTCCCTCTGGAGGCTGTGGCTCAGGACTTGGCGGGGAGAGAGCAGCAATCATTCTCTACCTCCCTCTGTACCTTCACCTGAGTCACCCGCAGGGCCCCCAGGCCATGCTGGACACCATCTGGCCCCAGGTCCTGGTGCTTGGAGGCAGGGACCCTTGTCCTTCGGGTTCGGGTTCTGTCCTCACTGCCCTCCTGGCCAGCGGGCCCTACTCATACTGTGCACATGCGAGACCTGGTGGCCCTCAAGGCACTAGGGGCCCGGGACTGGCCATCCCCTCCCAACTTTCTGGTAGCCTGACATGTTTGCAACCATTTTTTAAAAAGATTTTATGTACTTATTCATGAGAGACACAGAGGCAGAGACACAGGGAGAGGGAGAAGCAGGCTCCCTGCGGGGAGCCCAACGTGGGACTCGATCCCAGGACCCTGGGGTCACGCCCTGGGCCGAAGGCAAGTGCCCAACTGCTGAGCCACCCAGGGGCCCCAACATCCATACATAAATTTTAAATGAGTAAATCTCCATACCACAATTAACACCGAAAAGGCTGAAGCTCCATTTAAGAAATTATAGTTTAAGAATTGAGCCTACACACACACACATTAACATACATCTACATGTATACTCTCTTTCTTTCTCTGCATGCACACACCCATGCACACCCCAGACCAATGTACATCATAATTACATTGTTAAAAACCAGGGATGGGGAGAGCCGAAGGAAAAAAGACCCATTTCATACAGACAAATAAAGACAGAATAAATGACTTCTTGTCAGAAAAAATGCAAACCAAAACACAACAGGGTGATATCTTTGATGTTCCAAAAGAAGGAAGCTGTTAACCCAGAATCTCGTATCTGGAGAAATGATCCTTCAAAATGAGGGCAAATTAAAGAAATTTTCAGACAAAAATTCAAAGATTGTATCTCCAGAAGATTTGAGCTACAAAAATATTAAAGAAATTTCTTCAAGCTGAAGAAAAATGGCACTAGGTAGAAATGTGGATCTCCACGAACGAATGAACAATGTTGTAGACAATAAAAAATTTAATGATTTTATTTAAATGGTAATTGTGTAAATAAAAAACAGTATTGCATCATGGGGTTTGCAACATATGTAGAAGTAGAATTTGTGAAAACAATAGCACAAAGGATGGGAAGTGGAATTATACTGTGAGGTGCTTATGTCGTCCATGAAGTAGTACAATATTATTTGAAAGTAGACAGTAATAAGTTAAGATGTGCATTTTATGCCTTATGGCAACCACTTAAAAAATAAAACAGAAGTACAGCTAATCTGTACTTATTAGAGGAGAAACATGAGATACTAAAGAAGAATGAAATCCAAAGGAAGTAAGGAAAAGAGGAAAAATAACAACAGATGGAACAAAGAGAAAACAGCAAGATGGCAGACTTAACCCTATTGATAGTGACAAAAATGTAAACAGAGGCTATCAGACTGACCTGATATATGGTGTCTGAAAGAAACCCAGTTAAAAGGTAAAGACACAGATTAAAGTGAAAAGATTGAAAAAAGACATACTATGTACACATTAGACATAGGAAATCTGGAGGTGCTGACAAGACTCACCAAAGAGAAAGATATTTTCATAATATTAAAAAGGTCATACCAATCATATATGCATTTAATAACAGAGTTTCAAATATGTGAAGCAAGAACTGCCATAACTGCCAGGAGAGACAGGCGAATCCATTAACTAGAGTTGGGGACTTCTGCGCTATTCTCTCAGTAACTAATAGGACAGATTGCTAGAAAATCAAGGACATACAAGACATGAACGCTATCCTCTAACTTGGTATGATTGACGTTTTTAAAACAGTGTACCCAACGACTGCAGAATATAGATTCTTTTCATGCACATGCAAAAATTCACCACAGGAGACCATAAAACAAGTCTTAGTACATTTAAATAGATTCAAATCACTTAATCATTTATCATAGAGTATATTCTCAGACCATAATGATATTTATGAATCAATAATTAAAACATATTTGAAAAATCCTCAAATATATGAAAATCAATACATTTTAAAATAACTCATGGGCCAAAGAAGAAATCACAGGGAAAATAAAAACATTTCTAAGTGGTAATGAAAGACAACATGCCAAAATTTGTGGGGTACAGTTAAAGGATTGTGTAGAAGGAAGATTATAATCTTATATAAGTAAAGGAGGAAGTTTTACAGTCAATGATTTGAGTTGCCTCCTTAAGAAGCTAGAAACACAAGAGTAAACTAAGCCCAAAGCATGTAGAAGGAAAGGAAATAATCAAGTTAAAGCAGAACAATAAAACAGAAAATGGAGGAGCTAAATGAACCAAAAACTGAAAATATCAACGAAATTGTTAATCATCCAGCTAGAGTAATCCGTTCCCGCCAAAAAGAAAATGCACATTACCAACAGCAAGGAAAAAAGGGAGATAGTTCTAGATCCTACAGACATTGAGAGGAGAAAATCTTTGTGACCCTGCAATATGCAAAGATGCCTTAAATGGGACACCAAAATCACTAACCGTAGCAGAAAAAGATTGATAAACTGGACTTCACCAAAATTAAAAAACTGAAAAGGCAAGCCACAGAATGGGAAACAATACCTGCAGTACATGTAGCTGAGAAAAGAATTGTATCCAGAATACATGAAGGACTTTCACTAAGCAATTAGAAATGGGCAAATAATTTGAATAGATACCTCATTAAAGAAAATATGCAGGGATCCCTGGGTGGCTCAGCGGTTTAGCTCCTGCCTTTGGCCCAGGGCACAATCCTGGAGTCCCAGGATCGAGTTCCATGTCAGGCTCTCGGCATGGAGCCTGCTTCTCCCTCCTCCTGTGTCTCTGCCTCTCTCTCTCTCTCTCTCTCTCTCTCTTCTATGTCTATCATAAATAAATAAATCTTAAAAAAAAAGAAAATATACTAATGACCAAAAAGCATGTAAGATCATAGGCACCATCATAATTCATCAGAAAAATGCAAATTAAAGTAAATTACTTGTATACATATATTAAAATGACTAAAATTCAGAAGATTGACACCCAAGTGTTGGAGGGGATTTAGAGTAACTGGAATTGCCATTAGTGGAAAACTTTGTTTCTTTTTTTTTTTTTTAACTTTCAGTTTCTTAAAATGTTAAACATGACCTAGTAATTCCATTCCTGTCTACTCACTGGAGTGAAATGAAAACATGTGTCTGCAGGGGACTGTTTATAGCACTTTATTCATAATGGCCCCAAATGGGACAAGCCAACCAAGCCGGTGAGGAGGGACTCAATAGCTCAGCCCCCACCCCCACCCTGTAAGACTCCTTGGAGCCTGCTAACTGGGGGACCCTGTCCCACGAGGTCTGCCCTGGTCTTCTCCAGCCGGATCCCAGCCCCTTTGAACAAGCCACAGAGAGGGGCCGGGTCTCTGTTGGGCAGCTCCCTCACCACCCGGCTTTGGTGACTCGGCCCGAACCCGGAGGATAACAGAAGTCTCCACCTCTTAGGTTGCCTGGGGATCAATGACAACACAGATGCCATGGTGCAGAACCTGTGCCATCCTCGTATGGTTTGCTGACAATGTTAGTTTGTGTGTCTCATCACTGTATTATGTGGAAATGTGGACGATTTCATTTTACATTTAAAAAAAAAAGGGCACTGGAGGATGTAACTAAGTTCAAAGGACTTTGGGTAGATTCGTTTGTTAAATCTTCACAAACTGCTTTGAAACAGAGCCCTGAGGAGGTTTGTAGGGCAGGATGATGCCACCAACACCTGGATTTGAATCAGCAGAACAAAATGGGCAAATTGGTATATGCTGATGTTTTTTTACTCTCGAAAAAAAAAAGAAATACAATTTTCAGTATATGTAACACTCTTAGGGACCCCTCGCCCCATTTTAAACATCTTTTTCAATTAACCAGTGATGACTGGTTTCCGTGCCCTGGAAAAATAACTTCTGATGAGCTGGTTCTGGAATACCTATGCCCCTACCAGGAAGTTTTATGATATATATATTTGTGGTAAAATACACACATCATAAATGTTACCATTTTAACCATTCAGTGGCGTTTAAGTACACTCCGGGTGCTGTATAACCATCACCGTTGTCTGGTTCCAGAACTTTTCCATCAGGCCAGGGAAACCCTTCACCCGGTAGCAGTCGCCTCCCCTCTCCCACTCCCTTGCAACTACCCATCTACTTTCTGGATTAGCTATTCTGGACATTTCACACATGGTGTCATGGGCCATTTGCTGTTTTGTACATGGCCTCGATCGCGGCACTTTACGCAGAATTAGGATCGGTACTTTTAGAGGCTTTGGAAATTTCTCACAAACCTGCCACCAGGTGCTGGGAAGGAATCCTACGCCCCTGGAGGCTGCTCCGGGTCTCCGCATCCCTGGGGAAGCGCTCTGAAGCCTGTGGACGCCGGCCGGGCTCTGCGGGGTCCCCCAGCTCTGCGGGTCTCCCGGGCTCTGTGGGTTCGGGACACCGCCTGGCAGGGTGTACCCCGCTCCTCGGTGGTTAGGGACACTCCCGGCAAGGTGTACCCCAGCTCCTCGGTGGTTAGGGACACTCCCGCAGGGTGTACCCCAGCTCCTCGGTGGTTAGGAACACTGCCCGGCAGGGTGTACCCCGCTCCTCGGTGGTTAGGAACACTGCCCGGCAGGGTGTACCCCGCTCCTCGGTGGTTAGGGACACTCCCGGCAGGGTGTACCCCAGCTCCTTGGTGGTTAGGAACACCGCCCGGCAGGGTGTATCCCGCTCTTCGGTGGCTGCTGGTGGAGCTGGGAGCGCCCAAGCGGGGGCCTGTGCGAGTGCGTGTTCATGTGTGTGTGCCCAGGAGCTGCTCCCCCATTGTGCCCGCTGCATGTGTGATGCTCCAGGTGCTTCAGGCTCCTGAAGAGTAGGCTTCGCACCCCTCAGGTATGGGGATGACGTAGGAGTGCTTTTATTTTGACTGATCATAGAATGAAAATAATCAAGGGCACTTAAAAAACACCAGTAATACGATACATTAGTGACCGACTGTACATGCTCCAGGAGGCGTGATGGGCATCTCGGTGTTTTCCTTTGCACATCAGACCCCTTCCTTGAGTTTAAGGAAGTTGATTCGAGGAGTGGAGGCAGAAACACGGGGCCCAGTCCTGAGAGCGGCTTACCTCCAAGTGTTTGCAGACTTCAGAAGAGCACCCGGCCAACTGTGAGCTGCAGTCGGAGGGGTCTAGGGCCCGGGCTGAAGGTGGAGGAAGGGAAGCGTTTCCTGCCCATCCCCCCAGCAGCGCCTTTGCGATCCCTCCACAGCCATAGCTGGAGACCCCCCTGACAAGTAAGAGGGTCATGGTGGTGCCACAGAGACGGCGCTCCTTCCTGGGTTCCTCTCCCTCTTCCTTCTCTTCCCGGGTGATGCAGAGGCCATTTCCAACAAAATCTGGGAATACATTTCATAGCCTGGGCCTTAAGGGCCAGTGCTGCAGGTTCAGGGATCCATGCGCCACAGCCTCTTTATCTCTACTAATGTAATGGGGGCTGAAAAAGTGGTCTCTAAGTCTTTTATGATCTTTTCTCAAAAAAAGACTTTTAAGACTTCTGCTAATTCAGTGGCATCATTATTCCTAGAACCACTTGAGTTTCAATGGTATTGCCTAATTTCCCTGTCCTCTAGTGTTTTTTCTCTGCATATTTTTAAAAAACAGATGATGTGGATAACGTGAGTATTAAACTGGACCCTTTGGACTTTACAACAAGGAAAACTTGGTAATAATTAATTGGATAAAGGGTATAGGCTTATACCGTATAGGCTTCCTAAAAGAACCAGGGTGTGTGTTTCATTGTATGATTGGACATGCTCTGCTCACTGTTAGCAAGGGCACTGGGTCTCGGTGCCTAGCACCTGTGGGGAGGAGCCAACATTGTTAGCGTGCTGGCTCTTTACTGCGGCCATCATTGAGGCAGTGCACAACTGACGCATTTCATTTCAGTCCTGCAGATTGGACAGCAGGAAGTTGCCAGCTGGAAAGTCTCCTGAGATTTAAGAGTGCAGAGGACCAGGGCCACTTACAATTCAGCAATTGTCTACCTTCTTGAATTGCAAAAGCTGAATTATTTGGCCCATGGCAGCGTTAGGGATGGGATCATCAAACTGTGGTATTCTGGAAGCCGGGATGTGAAGCCTGGAGGATCGGGGGATCCTGCCCCCCAAACCACTCTTGATACACCTGCTGCTGCTGAAGGCCTCTGTGCCTCTGGCTCTACCATAAATCTGGGTGGGGTGGTGGCCTGGGGACTGAGAGGTGTTCTCGGACTGGTTGGGGCCGCCTGGCCATCCCAGTTCTTTGTTCCCACTGCTTTAGAGGCAGAGAGAAGGCTGGGCCAGAAGCCACTGACTAAAGAGATAGGACCAATAGTCATGGCAGGACTCAGGAAATCAAGCAATTGGCATCAAAATAGTGTTTGGGGCAGTGTCAGCGAAGGGTGCCCTGGCGCAGAAGCCTCTTACTGTTCAGTCCCCAAGGCCACCTCCAGGATAGTTACCTCCACCCTCAGAATGCTGTCCCCAGGCAATAACCCTTTTAGTAGGGCCACAGAGAACAGAAGGGAGCAGAAACCAAGTCTTCGTGCAGGGGGAACCCAGCCAGCCAAGCTGTCCATTGAGCAGGACGTCACTTTCTCCCTATCCAGAGGGGCGTGATGTGTTATTCAGACCACTGATGACTGGATTTACATTTCCTTTTCTGAAAGAGAGTTTTTATTCTGATTGCTCTATTTTCCCTCCTTGATTAGGTTAGATATCTGGGTAACTGTTAAATCCATGGTTGCAAGATCATGAAACTGAACATTTTCATCTTCCATGATGCATGTACAGCACCTCCAGGTTTTCAGCTTGTTGCAGTATGATCTACTTGGATCCAGTCCTGAGCCATCTTCCAAAGGAAGAGGAGTTTTTTGTGATTGAAAGAAGGATTGTTGCATTATGAGAAGTGCAGTCTTTGGAATAATTAGTTAGGGAAAGGGTGTGTGTACATGTGTATGCAAATCTGCATGCATACTCGGGAACCGAGGGGGTGGACTGTGGTTGAATATGTAATGTTTTTTGCTTGCTCTGTTGTATTAATTGTCAGTGGCTGTTGTAACAAATTTCTTGGTGGCTTAAAACAACACAAATGTGTTCTCTTAGAGTTCTGTAAGGAGTCAGAGGTTTAATACAGGTTTCACCAGGCTAGACTTAAGGTGGTTAGCAGGGCTGTATTTCTTTCTAGAGGCTCCAGGGGAGAAGCTGTTTCCTGTTCATTCAGCTTGTTGGCAGGATTCAACAAGTTGTCGGACTGAGGTCCCATTTCCTTGCTGGTTATAAGCTGAGGGCCATTCCCTTCTTCTTCTCTTCTTCTTCTTCTTCTTCTTCTTCTTCTTCTTCTTCTTCTTCCTTCTTCCTTCTTCCTTCTTCCTTCTTCCTTCTTCTTCCTTCTTCTTCCTTCTTCCTTTTTCCTTTTTCCTTCTTCTTTCTTCTTCTTTCTTCTTTCTTCTCCTTTCTTCTTCCTTCCTCCTCCTCCTTCCTCCTCCTCCTTCTTTCTTCCTCCTCCTCCTTCTTCCTTCTTTCTTCCTCCCCTCTTTCTTCCTCCCCCTTCTTTCTTCCTCCTCCTTCTTCCTTCCTTCTCCTCCTTCCTTCCTCCTCCTCCTTCCTTCTTTCTTCTTCTTTCTTCTTCTTCTTCTTCTTCTTCTTCTTCTTCTTCTTCTTCTTCTTCTTTTCTTTTCTTTTCTTTTCTTTTCTTCTTCTTTTCTTCTCCTTCCTCCTTCCTTCCTCCTTCCTTCCTCCTCCTTCCTCCTTATTCCTTCTTCATCTATTTATTTGTTAGGGAGAGAAAATAAGTAGAAGGGGCAGATGGAGAGGAAGAGAGAATCCAAAGCAGACTCTGTGCTGAGTGTGGAGCCTAATGCGGAGTTTGACCTCATGACCCTAAGATCATGACCTGAGCCAAAGCCAAGAGTCAGATGTTCAACTGACTGTGCCACCCAGGTGCCCCCATTCCCAGCTCCAGAGGCCACTCACATGTCTTGATTTGTGACACCTTCCTCTATCTTCAGTGCCAGCAATGGTGAGTCCAGTGCTTCTCACAGACTCTTCTGCTTTCCTTCTCTATGGACTCATCTCATTAGATTGGAACCACTTGAGTAATTCCAGATAATTTCCCTATTTCAAGGTCAACTGATAAGGTAACCCTAATTCTATCTGTAACCTTAATTATTTTTTGCATGTAGCAGAATATATATACAGATGCTGGGGATTAGGTGGCCATCTTTGAGGTGCCATCATTCTACCTGCCACAGTTACATGCTCAGGAGAGGGGGGACTTGTGGAGCGTAGAATCTGCATATGATCAGTTTTACCTGATTCTGCTAAATAATTGTCCAAAGTGGTTGTACCCACCAAACACTATTCTGTTTTGTTGATCTATTTGTTTAATCATATGCTCATATCATACTGTCTGAGTTTCTGTAGCTTTTAATTAGTAAGTCTTAATATCTGGTAATGTAAATCTTCTTTCTTATTCTTCTTTGATATTGTATTTGCTATTTTAGTCTTGCATTTCCATATAAATTTTTGAATTAACTTGACTTCCACAATACCTGCTGGAATTTTGAATGGGATTGTTAGATTCTATAGATAATTTAGGGGAAGAATTCACATTTTATAATAGAGTCTTTTGTTTTTAAAAGATTTTATTTATTTGTTCATGAGAGACACAGAGAGAGGAAGAGGCATAGACACAGGCAGAGGGAGAAGCAGGCTCCATGCAGGGAGCCTGATGTGGGACTCGATCCCGGGTCTCCAGGATCACACCCTGGGCTGAAGGTGGCATTAAACCACTGAGCCACCCGGGCTTCCCCTGTAATAGAGTCTTCTAATCCATGGATAAGGCATATCTGTCTTTATTTTGGTCTTCTTTATGTCTCTCAATAATGTTTTACAATCATCTATCCATTTATTTATTTGTTTTAGAGAGAGGTGCAGATGGAGGGAGGGGCAGAGGGAGAGTGAGAGTGAGAATCTTAAGCAGACTCTGTGCTGAGCAGGGAACCTGACATGAGGCTTCATCTCACAACCCTGATATCAATGACTGAGTCAAAATCAAGAGTTGGACACTTAACTGACTGAGCCACCTAGGCACTCCAAACACTCAAGTTTTTATTTTTGCATATACTTTATTAGATCTTTTCCTAAGTGTTTGGTATTTTTGAAGCAATTATAAATGGTGTCATTTAATAATTAATTTTCCAATTGTTGCTGTTGTTTAGAAATATAAAATTGTGTCCAGTAACTCTGATTATTAATCATAGTCGTTTCTCATAGACTTCTTTGGATTTTTTTAGTGTTCATATGATGTAATCAATAACTGATGACATCTTTATCTACTCCTTTCCAGTCTCATTACTTTTCTCTTTCTTGTCTTATTGAGTCTGGGTGGCATCTCCAGCCCATCATTGAATGGGAATGGTGTGAGCAGCCATTTGTATTTTGCTCCAAATCTCAAGGAGAAGGATTTTTTAGACTTCACCATCAAGCATGATGTTTGGTTTGAGTGTTTTGAAGACACATCAACAGGTTAAGTAAATTTACTTCTATTCATAGATTTTTCTTTTTATCATGAATGGATTTTTAATTTTATACAATAATGTTTCTCCCTCCACTGACATGATCATATGTTCTATAGATATGGTTAAGTGCTTAAGTAGATTTTTGAATGCTAAATCAATCTTGCTTTTCTAGAATAAGTCTGTTTGATCACACTGTACTATCCTTTAATACTGTTTGGTACTTTGATAGCATTTTATATCATATAGTTTTGTAATGTTTTCTTTAGTGATTATAGATTTGACTTTCATTACCCTTTTATTTAATGCCTCTGTGAAGCTTTTGTATCAAGGTTTGCTAGCCTCAGATATTGAATTGGAAATGTTCTCTCCTTCCCTTTCTCTGGATAAATGGATATAAGTTTGTGTTATTTTGACATGAAACACATGGCAAAGTTACCCAGCCTGGAGTTTTTGGTTAGAAAGTGACCCAGGAGGGGTGCTTTCAGCCTGGTTCAATGTCCAACAGTCGATTCAGTGTCCAACTGGTGATTTTGGCTTAGGTCATGATCTTGGGGTCCTGAGATCGAGTCTCGAGTCTAGCCCCACACTCAGTAGGGAGTCTGCTTGAAAATTCTCTCCCTCTGCCTCTGCCTACCCCCTATTTGTGGATACAATCTCTATCTGTTTCTCAAATAAATAAATCTTAAAAAAAAAGAAAGAATAACCCAGGCGGGAGGGATGCAGGACCTGCTTGTCATGGAGCCAAGGAATATGATAGGAAGAGGCATCTGAAGGAAACAAAGACGGAATATACAGCACTTTAGCTATGTGGCTCCAGTGGACATGAAAAGGGCATAGTGTCTGAGTTTCAAGGTCTGAAGAATTTTCAAAACCTGTGCCCACAGTTGGCTGACTTTCCTCTGATATGAACCAGCATCAACTCCCAAACTATAAACTCCCTCATTTGCTCTTTTGTTGTCCTTGTTATATTAAGAGTTTAAATAAAAATGCTTTACACACAAAAACAAATAAACGAGGGGCCTGAATCCCAAGACTTCAGGGGAAGTGACTTCCTGCTGCTTCCCCTCAAAGTGCCTGCTGTTTCAGGGCTGAGAAATTGGGCAGAATGGGGCTGATCAGAAGCAAATGATAAGCAGTGAGTTCCAGCACCTGGGGAGACAGAAACTGGAGTTCTGCTGAGAAGTGAGCCTCATACTCTCTGTTTTCTGTCCACAACAACAACAACATTAATCTAGAAATTGGTACTGAGGTATACAATAAGGTATAATAAGGTATATAATAAATAATACATGATGATGAAGATAGATGATAGATAGATAGATAGATAGATAGATAGATAGATAGATAGTAGATAGATAATAGATAGATAGTCTCTTTCTATAACATCCAATAACCATGATCCCAGGTCTTGGCTTCTACAAACGAACCAGAGCTCCATGATTCCAGGGCCATGTTAGGAAAATTACAAGGTGAAGCCTGGAGCATCTTGTGCCAAAAAAGCAAGGAGGGGCTCACAGAGTGGAGGCATGTTACAGGGATACAGGAGCCATCCTGGAGGGCCTCCTGTTGGTCAAGTCTGAGATGGTTTGAATGTCAAGAGAAACAGTGAAGAGAACGGACTAACTCAGTAAAATAGGAAATCATATTACAGATATAAATACATAAGTGATTACATTGAAAATTCTATGATGAAGGGGGTATTTATATAGTTGGAAAGTATTTCCCTACAAAATGCTTAGTAATTTCAAAAGAGAAAGAGTATCACCATGGTGGAGACTGTGGGAGATCCCAGCTTCAGTGTATGATTGTCAGTAGTACAAGGAGAACTTGTGTGCCTCCTACAAGGACATAGGCACAGCATTACCTCAAGATGTTTTGCCAAAGACACACGACATTAATCTACGCACGAGGATATGTCAGATGATCCAGATGAGGGGCCTTCCATGTTCTACAAACAGCTGTGGTGTTAGGGGCCTTCCATGTTCTACAAACAGCTGTGGTGTTAGAAAGTACCCAGGGACTGGAGAGGAGACATGGAGTACCTTTTACTCTGCAGGGTGTTATTATAGATGAGACTTGAGTACAAGCCAGAAGACCAGGTGTCAGCTCTACATCCATGACAGCTCCCTCATTTTCAAGGATGCACTGTAGTTGTGTGTGGGGAAAAGTCCTTGTTTGTAGGAAATACATGCCAAAATCTTCAGGGGTGATGTGGTATCAGTTTTGCAACTTTCTCACAAATGTATGTCTAAATTTTCTCTAAGTTTGTGATTATTTCAAAATTATAAGAAACAAATTGAATTTATAACTTTCCCACTAAGAAAACTCCAGGCCTGGCTGGCTTCATTTGGTAAATTCTATCAAAAACCTAAGGAATAATTAAAGTCAATATTATGGAAAATCTTTTAGAAAATAGAGGCAAGAATACTTCTGAGATCATCTCATGGACCCAGGATACCAGTGATGCCAAACCAGACAAGGATATTATAAGAAAAGAAAATTGCAAACCAGTATCCCCCCATGAACAGAAAAGTCCTCAACAAAATATTGGCAAATTGATGGAGCAATCCATAGAAAGAATAATACATCACCATTTCCTTGTTGTGTGACCTTGGGCATTTTACTCGGCTGCTCTGAACCTCATGGCCCTCTCACACCCTTCCTGAGGATAGTGCCTCGAACATTCATTCTAATGATTTCCCCATCCTTTTCACCGCAGTAGGCCAGGGCCAGTATGAGGACCCCAGCCCCAGGGCACAGTCACTGGGTTGAGGAGCAGACCTGCTGCCTCTGCGGGGCCCATCAGTTTCTCTCTTCCTGGAACTCAGGTCTTGAGGGGTGACCAAAGGCAGCCACAAGAGGACATGGAGGTGGCACCCACCGTTCCCACAGCAGCCAGGACTCCGTCTTCCCAGGTGTCTGTCTCTCCCTTTGGCACAATGAGGAATGACCCTCACCTCTCAGTATATCCCCATTGCTTTGGTGGTTAGAGTGAATTTCTCTTGCTTGTAAGCAGCACTTCTCACTGTGGGAGAGGAGAGGATGTGCCTGCACATGGGTGAGGGGGTGGAACTTGAGGGAAGGGCAAGGAGGGCTGAGTCCCCGACAGCAGGTCAGACAGTCAGCCCTGAGGGGAGTGACCTCAGGGTGGGTAGTGAAGAGAGCAATATTTACATGAACATAGCTGAAACTTGCCTGCTTGATGAAAGATTAAGAGTTGGACTCATTTTTAAAAAAGATTTTATTTATGCATGAGAGACGCAGAGAGTGGCAGAAACACAGGCAGAGGGAGAAGCAGGCTCCTTATGGGGAGCCCAATGTGGGACTCGATCCAGGATCACACCATCAGCCAAAGGCAGATGCTCAACCACTGAGCCACCCAGGTGCCCCCAACTCAGTTTTTGACTTCGGAGTGCTGGCAGCCTCCGAGCCTCACCTTCCTCTTTCCTTTTGTCCCATGTCTGGGTGAGTTGGTGAGAAAGCTAAGTGCTCCCTCCTTTGGCAGGTGGGAGATTCAAACAGAGAGCCCCTGAGCCAGTGTTGCACTGGGGATTTGTGATGATTTCCTAAATTCCATAATATATGTAATTCATTCTGAATGTCCTAGTCCTCAAATGTCCAGTTCCCAGAGGGAGAAGAGGGAAAAATAAAGGGGGCTGGAATAAAACCCTGTCTCTTAATTTCCCCGGTGGCTTCTTTAGCCAGTAGGTTTGCAACAATGGCAGTCTACCTCCCTGCCTGTACCTCCAAGATCAGAAACAGCAATCACAATATAAATCCCTGATACTTGTAGGGAAAGATCCATATTGTCTACGTTAGCCCCCCAAAATCACATTCATGACATGTCAGGGATGCAGACATGGATGTCTGCCATGTGGCCGAAGATGAGGATTGAGTGGCCACCACATGCTGAGAGTGGAGAGAAACGACAGTGTGCTACCCAGTCTTTCCCCTGAAGGCTGCAAGCCTTTGAAAAGACCCAGAATTTCAAAATAGTTACATCAGACATATTCTTCAAGTACAATTTTTGTCTAGAATGGGAGATGTTTTCCTGGAGCTTCCTGCTTTTCCACCTTCTCTAACATCATTCTAAGACCATTCACAGTTATTGTAATCCTTGCCTTTCTGAAAATTTGTTCCAGAGGTGCCTGGGTAGGCTCCATCAGCTAAGCGTCTGACTCTTGATTTCAGCTCAGGTCATGGCCTCGGGGTCATGAGAGTGAGCCCTGCATGGAGTTTGCTTGGGATTCTCTCTCTCTCTCTCTCTCTCTCTCTCTCTCTTTCTCTCTCTTTTTTAAGGTTCATTTATTTTTTATTTTTATTTTTTATAATAAACTTATTTTTTATTGGTGTTCAATTTGCCAACATACAGAATAACACCCAGTGCTCATCCCATCAAGTGCCCCCCTCAGTGCCCGTCACCCATTCATCTCCACCCCCCACCCTCCTCCCCTTCCACCACCCCTAGTTCATTTCCCAGAGTTAGGAGTCTTTATGTTCTGTCTACCTTTCTGACATTTCCCACACATTTCCTCTCCTTTCCCTTATATTCCCTTTCACTATTATTTATATTCCCCAAATGAATGAGAACATATAATGTTTGTCCTTCTCTGATTGACTTATTTCACTCAGCATAATACCCTCCAGTTCCATCCACGTTGAAGCAAATGGTGGGTATTTGTCATTTCTAATGGCTGAGGAATATTCCATTGTATACATAAACCACATCTTCTTTATCCATTCATCTTTTGATGGACACTGAGGCTCCTTCCAGTTTGGCTATTGTGGACATTGCTGCTATAAACATCGGGGTGCAGGTGTCCCGGCGTTTCATTGCATCTGTATCTTTGGGGTAAATCCCCAGCAGTGCAATTGCTGGGTCGTAGGGCAGGTCTATTTTTAACTCTTTGAGGAACCTCCACACAGTTTTCCAGAGTGGCTGCACCATTTCACATTCCCACCAACAGTGTAAGAGGGTTCCCTTTTCTCCGCATCCTCTCCAGCATTTGTGGTTTCCTGCCTTGTTAATTTTCCCCATTCTCACTGGTGTGAGGCGATACAGTCAACAAAACTAAAAGACAACCTACAGAATGGAGAAGATATTTGCAAATGACATATCAGATAAAGGGCTAGTTTCCAAGATCTATAAAGAACGTATTAAACTCAACACCAAAGAAACAAACAATCCAATCATGAAATGGGCAAAAGACATGAAGAGAAATCTCACAGAGGAAGACATAAACATGGCCAACATGCACATGAGAAAATGCTCTGCATCACTTGCCATCAGGTAAATGCAAATTAAGATTCATTTATTTATTTATTTGTGATAGACACGGAGAGAGAGAGAGAGGCAGAGACACAGGAGGGAGAAGCAGGCTCCACACCGGGAGCCCGACGTGGGACTCAATCCCGGGACTCCAGGATCACGCCCTGGGCCAAAAGCAGGCGCCAAACCGCTGAGCCACCCAGGGATCCCCAGGATTCCCTCTCTTGATCTCCTTCTGCCCCTCCCACCCTGCTTGTACTCTCTTTAAAAAAAAAAAATGTGTTCCATCTGTTCTTTGTTTTCCAACATTTCCAATTTGGAGATTACTGGACACTGGTTCTAAACTGACACTAATTTCAGGAGACCTAAAATGTCACTGTGGTCCACTAGTCAGCACAAGGGCTTAGGGAGACCAGGTGAGCAAGGCAGTTTGGTGCCAGGGCATCTCCGAGCACATCTGGTATGTTTCCAGAGCGATCTTGTGTAACAGAATTACATTTATTGAATTCACATACTCAGTAACTGGCCGAACTGCGTTGCTTCCCTGGCTGCTGGAATAGCGCTATACCGGTAGGAAGGAAGAGGGATAGAATTCACTAGAACTCTTAGGAAAATAGTAAACCAACAGAAATTCCACATTCTGGAAGAGATTAGTGCCACCATGAAGGACTTGAAAGGACTTGGAAAATTGGGGGGTGAGTGGTGAATCTCTCATAGGTTATTCAATTCACATATCTGGCCTGTGCAGAAAACAGAAGGATCTTGTAAAATGATGGTAAATTCTAGTAAACTTAACTAGATGGTATCTCCAATTGTAAGTGTTGTTCCGGATGTGGTTTTATTGCTGAGTAAATTAACACATCCCCCATACCTGGGTATGCAGCTTTTGATCTGGAAAATGCCTTTACCACACCTTGACATCTATTAGTAAAGACCAACAGAATATTTTTCTTTTAGCTGGTGAGACCAGAAGTACACGTTCCCTGTCCTACCTCAGAGGTATATCTACTCTCTAACTATATATCATAATTTGGTCCACAGGGATCTTAATTGCCTTTCCCTTCCACAGGACACCACATGGGTCCTGATGGCATTATATTGATTGACCTAGTAAGAAGTAGCAAATACTCCAGAGTTATTGGCAACACATTGGCATGTCAGAGGGTGAGAACTAAATATGATAAATTCAAAGGCCTTTCTCCTCAGTGAAATTTCTAGAGGTCCCTTGGCACCAGGCATGTCAAGATATTCCTTCTAAAGGGCAAAAAAGAGGCAGAATGCCTAGTGAGCCTCTTTGGATTTTGGAGGCAACATATTCCTCATTTGGGTCCATTTACTGAGTGACCTTGAAAAGCTGCTAGTTTTGGGTGGGACTCAAAATGAGAGAATGCTCTGCAATAGGTCCAGGCTGTCATGCAAGCTGCTCTGCTACTTGGGCTGTATGATGCAGCAGATCCAATAGTTCTCAAAGCAGCAGTGGTAGGTAGAGGCCTTCTGGATGTGAGTCACAATGTGGACACCTAGTATTTGTGAGGAAAGTCCTATTATCCTCCAGAAACCCTATCATCTCTCTTTGGGGAACAGCTTTTGGCTTGCTACTGGGCCTTGATAGAGACTGAATGCTACCATGGGCCACCAAGTTACTATGCAGCCTGAGCTTCCAGTATTAAGCTAGACATCGTCTGACCAATAAAGCCATAGGGTCGGGCATGCACAACAGTATTTCATTGTTGAATGGAAGCGGTCCATACAAGATTAGGCTTGTACATGCTCTGAAGGCACAAGGAAATTACACGAAGACATAACCCAAAAGCCCACGGACCTCACTCCTGCTACATTACCTTCTCTCTCCTAGCCTGCATCTATGGCCTCCTAGGGATGTCTGCACTGTTAGTTGACTAGGAAAGTAAAAGCTCAAGCCTGGTTTACAGATAATATGCACGCACCATTCAAAAGTGGATAAATGTGGCACCACAGTCCCTTTCTGGGACATCCATGAAGGACAGTGGTGAAAGGAAATCTTCTGAGTGGGAACAATCAGGTGCAGCTAATTGTTCATTTTGCTTTGGAAGAAGTAGTCAGAAGTATGGGTATATACAAGGTTTTGGGCTGTGGCAAACGGTTTAGCTGGATGGTTAGCAATTTGGAAGGAATATGATTAGAAAATTGGTGACAAAGAGGTGTGGGGAGGAGAAATGTGGATAGACCTTTGAGTGTTCAATAAACATGAATATATTTTTGGGAGCTACTGTACTGGGTGGGATCATTGATCTCAATTAGCAAGGGGAAATTGGGCTGCTACTACACAGTGGAAATAAGGCCAAGGGTGTCTGAAATACAAGCGAGCCTTTAGGATGACTTTTACTACTACCAGTTTCTGTGATTAAAGCTGATGGAAAACTACAATGATCCAATTCAGGCAGGAGTATTAATGATCCCCACACTTCAGAAATGAAGATTTGTGTAATCCATCTAAGAACTCCACCTAAGCCCCACACATTATTAAAAAGCTCAAAATAGATATCAAGCATATGTATACTGTAAAACTATAAAACTCTTAGAAGATAAAATAGGAGGAATTCCTTGTGCCCTGGGTCTTGGTAAAGAGTTCTTAAACATGACAAAAAATGGGGCAGCTGGGCGGCTCAGTTAGCGAAGCCTTGGACTTTGGTCCAGGTCATGATCTCAGGGTCCTGGGATTGAGCCCTGTGTGAGGCTCTGTGCTGAGCTGGGAGTCTGCTTGAGGATTCTCTCTCTCCCTTTGCAAACCCCCCCATCTCTCTCAAATAAGTAAATCTTTAAAAACAAAACAAACGAAAAATCCCAGGGCACCAAAAGCATGATCTGTAATAGGAAAAATTGAACTTCATAAAAATTAAAACCATTTGTTCTCTGAAAGATTCTGTTAAAAAGATAAAAAGACAAGCTACATCCTGAGAGAGATTATTTACATGCTATATTATTTGACAAAGGAGTCCTATCTAGATTATGTGAAGAAGCCTGAGAACTCAATGTTTAAAAACCCAACAATCTAATTATAAAATGGACACCCAAAAAGAAAGACACAAAGAGAAATTTCACTGAATAAGATACAAATGACAGATAAGCACATGAAAAGATGTTCAATGTCACTACCCTTTAGTAAAGTATTGAGACCATGATAAGGTATCACTACACAGCTATCAAAATAGCTAAAATATAAGATAATGGCATATTCAAGTTACCTCAAACTGGATTAAAGACCTAAATATAAGATCCCAAACTCCAAAACTCCTAGCAGAAAACACAGGGGAAAGCTTCATAACATTGGATTTGGCAGTGATTTCTGGGACGTGACACCAAAAGCATAGGCAATAATAGCAAAGACAAATGGGACTACATCAAACTTTAAAACACTCATGCATCAAAGGGCACAATGGACAGAGTGAAAAAAGTCTATAGAATGGGAGAAAAGATTTGTAAATCATTAAAGTGATAAGGGATTAATAATATAAGGAGTATGTAGACAACTCCTACAACTCAACAGAAAAAAATCAAGTAAGTTGGTTTAAAAATGATCCAACAATATGAACAGACCTTTCTCCAAAGAAGATATACAAATGACCAACAAGTTTACAAAAAGATGCTCAACATCACTAATCATTAGAGAAATGCAAATCAAAACCACAGTTAAATATCACTCCACACCCATTAGGAAGAGTACTATCAAAAGATCAGAAAACAACAAGTGTTGACAAGGATGTGGAAAAATTAGAAGCTCTGGAAAACCACTATGGGAAACCGTGTGGCAGTTCCTCAAAAAAAGCAAAAGTAGAACTACCGTGTAATTTATCAATTTCATTTCTGGGTATAATCCAAAAGAATTGAAAGCAGGTCTTGAGATATTTCCACACCCCTGTTCATAGCAGCATTATTCACAAAAGGTGAACACAAGGGGATCCCTGGGTGGCTCAGCGGTTTAGTGCCTGCTTTTGGCCCAGGGTGCGATCCTGGAGTCCCAGGATCGAGTCCTGCGTCGGGCTCCTGGCATGGAGCCTGCTTCTCCCTCTGCCTGTGGCTCTGCCTCTCTTTCTCTCTATGTCTATCATGAATAAACAAATAAAATCTTAAAAAAAAGGTAAACACAAGAAATCCATGAATGGATGGAAGAATATACAGAGTGTGGTATATACATTTACTGGCATGTCATTCAACCTTAAAAGGCAATCCTGTCACACACTACAGAATGGACATTAAGCCTAGTACTATGAACCAGTCACAATATGACAAATACTATATGATTCCAGTTAATGAGGTATCTTAAGTAGCCAAATTCATAGCAATAGAAAGAATGGTGGTTACCAGATGTTGGGATTAAGGGGAGAAGGAGGGCATTGGTTAATGGGCATAGAATTTCAGATTTGAAAGATGGAAAAGTTCTGGAGATCCATTGCACAACAACATGAATATACTTAATACCTCTGAGCTATATGCTTATAAACAGTGAAGATGGTAGATTTTACATTATTTGTAGTGTACCACAATTTTTAAGAAGATAATCACATACTAAATATTGGGGAGGAGTACAGCAACTGGATTGCTCCTACACTGTGGTAGGATTGTAAATGTCCCAGCCACTCTGGAAAACAGTTTTGCAGTTACTTTAAACATTGAATATACCCTGTATCACACAGTACATCAGTTGTGCTTCTGGGCATTTGTTTCAGAGAAATGAAAACTTATGTTTACACAAAGATTCGTATACAGTTGTTCAGAGTAATGCAAAACTGTTGTTTCTTTGTGTTTCTTTAGCCATACTGCAAAACAACTATAGAGTTTGTCAGTAGGCAAACTTTAAATGAACTGTGGGCCACTGATATCAGGAATTTTACTCCACAGTGAAAAGAATTTAGCTACTGATGCCTGCACAACGTGGATGGATCCAGAGACTAATGCTCAGTGATAAAAACTAAATCCCAGAAGATTATATGCTGTATAATTATATGATATTTATATAGCAATCTAGAAATAGCAAAAATAAAGTGATGGAAAACAGGTATGTGGTGGTGGGGTGAATGTGAATATGAAGAAGTAGCAAGAGGGAACATTTGTGTAGATGGAATAGGTTTTTTTGTAAAGATTTTTATTATTTTTATTTATTCATGAGAGGCAGAGAGAGAGAGTGGCAGAGACACAGGCAGGGGGAGAAGCAGGCTCCTGCGGGGAGCCTGATGTGGGACTCGATCCCAGACCACCGGGGTCACACCCTGAGCTGAAGGCAGACGCTTAACCGCTGAGCCACTCAGGCATCTCTGGGTGGAATAGTTTTGTATCTTGAGGGAGGTAGCGGTTACATGAACCTACACATGAGCCAAATACTGTACATACACATTGCATCAGCATCAAATTGTTCTATATCGTACCCTATTGTGAAAGATATAATCATTAGGGGAAACTTGGTGAAGGGTTAATATGACTTTTCTGCCCTGATAACCTCCTGTGAATCTATAATCATTTCAAAAAGAAACATTTAAATAAAAGAGATTTTTTCCTGTATTTAAAGTTGTGTACATTATATCACTGACCCTGTATTGAGAATTAAAAACTGGATTGATTTGGTCATTGAACAAGACAAAGCAATATGCTTGTTTTATATGGAAATTTCAGAAACCTGAAATTCAACTGAATAGTCACCACCCCAGCCTCAGGGATGCTGCACTGTGGCCAATGTCCGCATAGTTTGGTCAGCTGAGAGAACTGAACTTCTGATTAGCATCCCATCATTACTCTGGAACCCTGAGGAATAATTTACAACTAGGCCAACCTGGGAGCTGTCTGTTACATCAGAAGGTAATTGTGCACTTGTGACTGACGGTCTTAATGACCCTAACAGGAGACACCTGGCACCACCGAGTCCCGCTCAGGCTCCTGTGTACATGCCGGGCTGAGTCACTGTACACAAGGCCAATTCCATTTTGGATAACAAAGCAGTTAGTGCCCAGGGGGAGATGAAGTCACACGGCCCCTTCCCCATAACCCTGACATCCTGCCATTGCTCTTCAGCACGGCCCATGAGCGTTGTCCTCCTGCCCTGGAGCCACAGAGACGGGCTTTGGTAAGGATGCTGCTGTGACTGGGGTCTCAGGGCTGCAAAGGAGATACTAAGTCCTTTCCTGAACTCTGCTACTCATTTTATTCTCTTCTTTTCAAATCTAAACTTGATCTTCTATCTCATAAAATTTCCCCTTTATTTCAGATTTCTTCTTTGTATTAATTTTTTATGGTACGATAAGCATTTTGGTTTTGCTATACCACTTTATAAAAAAGATTTTATATATTTACTCATGAGAGACAGAGAGAGAGGGGGAGGCAGAGGGACAGGCAGGATCCCCATGGAGCAGGGTCCCCGATGCAGGACTCAATCCAGGGACTTGGGGATCACGACCTGAGCTGAAGGCAGATGCTCAAACGCTGAGCCATCCAGGTGCCCCTACTATACCACTTTTTAAAAATTGTTCTATTATCTTCTTTTGCTATTATATTAGTTAATTCCCCATTCATTAAATCCTTTTCTTAAATTTCTCCTTTGTCTTTCCTGGCTATATCCATCTTTCTTCTTTAATTGCATTTATTAAAAAAAATCTCTACGTTTAATTGAGATAACATTATTAGTGCACATTGTCTTACATATACTTGATGATAGATTGACATACACCATGTACTGATTGCGTAGCCTAGTCTTTGCCTTTCCTCCTTATTCCTTCCTGGTCCTTCACACTTTGGAGCTCATCCAACTTACTACTCCTTCTATTCCCATTTCTTGCTTTCTTTTATTGGTTGCACTTTCTCTTCAGCTTTTATGCACTTTTTGTTGTTGTTTTGTTGTTTTTACAATTAGGTGTTCAATGCATATGAAAATGATATCTTATGTGACATGATATCAGAAATATCTCAGGTCATACTTAGAAAAGAACCTACACTACGGTTGTAAACCATACTTCTTTACTTGATCACATGTATCGGGACTAAAAAACTGTGTTGATTGACTGCTGGGAACTCTAATTTGTTTCATAAGGTGCTCCTGGCACCAAACCCATCATATCTTAATGATGTAGCTTCATACTGATTTACCTTGATACTTCATGGAAAAATTCTTTACATTCTTTTTTTCCTTTAAAATTGCTTTGATTATTTTTGACATTGTGAGTATCATAGACATTTGTAGAGGTGAAAAAATCATCTTGAGAATCAGACCTGGATTCTATAATACTTATGCATCATTGTGGAAACATGGACATTATTTGCATATTATATCTTTGAGGCTTTGAACATGAAAAATTATATGCTTTTTCTCTTACTGCTTTCACATGTCTTTTGTTTTTATTTATACTTACTTGATTTTTTTATACTGTTTAGGTAGTATCTCAACTTTAAACTTTATTTTATAGAAGGAGTTTGTTTCTGATATATAAATGCAAATGGTTATAGTATAGTGATATTTTTATCCATTTACCTTGTAAAATTCTTATTTGTAATTTTTAAACTCTAGATTCTTTGCAGTTTATACTTAGAAAATGATACCATCTAATGAGAAAATTGTGGGGTTTTTTTCCTTTCCAAAATGTGTGCTAGTCATTTTCTTGCCTTAGCTTGTAGATCATCTCCTCTGGTACAAAAAATGGTGAGTCAACCTGGTATTTTCCCGTTCACAGAGAGGTTGCAGTATTTAGTCATTTTGCAGGATGATCACAGGCCCAGATAATAATTATTTTCCTAAGTTAAGCATGTACCATTTTGTTCTTTGTTTTCTACCATTTGTTTTAATTTTGAATGAACTTTGAATTTTATCAAGGAATTTTGATACAAGTATTGAGGTAGTCATAGTTTAAGTTGTGAATATAGTTAATTTTATTGACTTATTTATTTGATTTTTTTACTAATTTATTTTTTTAATTTAAATTCAATTTCCTGACATATAGTACATCATTAGTTTCAGATGGAGTTTTCAATAATTCATCAGTTGTGTATAACACCCAGTGCTCATTCCATCACGGGTATCCTTAATGCCCATCACCCAGTTACCCCTTCACCACCCACCTCCAGCAACCCTCGGATTGTTTCCCAGACATAAGAGTCTCTCATGGTTTGTCTTCCTCTCTAATTTTTCCCCATTCAGTTTCCCCTTCTTCCCATACAGTCCCTTGCACTATTTCTTATATTCGGCATATGAGTGAAACCATATGATAATTTTACTTTTTCCTGCCCATTTTGAGGATTTTTTTTTCTAATTGCTATGATTGAAAATTCCAGGATAATACCAAAGGGAAGCAGTGAAAGCAGGCATCTTTGTCTTGTGCTTGATCTTAGGAGGGGAGATTTCAGTCTTTCAGGCACCGTTTAGTATGGTGCTACTTTTGGGGTTTTCATATATGCCCTTTCTTTTTTTTTTTTTAATTTTCATTTATTTATGATAGTCACACACAGAGAGAGAGAGAGAGGGGCAGAGACATAGGCAGAGGGAGAAGCAGGCTCCACGCACCAGGAGCCCGACGTGGGATTCGATCCCTGGTCTCCAGGATCGCGCCCTGGGCCAAAGGCAGGCGCCAAACCGCTGCGCCACCCAGGGATCCCTATGCCCTTTCTCATGTTGAAGAAGTTACCCTCTATTCCTAGAATATTGAGTTTTGTTTTTTTGTTTTTTGTTTTTTTTTTGTCATGAAAGGATGCTGTTTTTTCTCCCAAATGCACTGAAATGATGGTATGGATTTTCCCCTTATTCCATTAATGTGCTGTATTACAGTATTTGATTTTATATGTTGAACCACCGTTGCATTCCTAGGATAAATTTCACTTGATCATAGTATGTCCTCCTTTTAATATGATACTGGATTTAGTGTGCTAGTATTTTGTTGGGGAATTATGCATTTATGTTCATAAGGGATTTTGTTCCCCCCCTTTTATTTTCCTTGTGATGCCTTTGTCTGGCTATGATATCAGTATAATGCTGACTTCATGGAATATGTTAGGCACTGTTCCCTCCTATTCTTTGGAAGAATTTGAGAGGCATTAGGATAAATTTTTTATTGGAAATTCACTAGTTAAGCCACGTGATCATGAGCTCTTTTGAAGGGAAAGGTTCTTGACTACTAATTTAAGCTCTTTATTTGTTTAGGGCTGTTTAGATTTATTTTCTATGTTTTCTTTTTTTAAAGATTTTATTTATTTATGATAGACATAGGGAGAGAGAGAGGCAGAGACACAGGCAGAGGGAGAGGCAGGCTCCATGCCAGAAGCCCGATGTGGGACTCAATCCTGGGACTCCAGGATGGCACCCTGGGCCAAAGGCAGGCGCCAAACCGCTGAGGCAACCAGGGATCCGTATTTTCTATATTTTTTTGAGTAGGTATGGTAAATTTTATGTTTTTAGGAATTTGTCAATTTCATCTAAGTTATCTAGTTTGTTGATATAAAACTGTTCATAATATTCTTACATAATATTTTTTTCTGTAAGATTGTTAGTCATGTGCCCACTTACTTTTCTGATTTTAGTGCTTTGAATCTTCTTTCTTTTTTTCTTAATCCATCTAAGATTAGTCAATTTTGTCAATCTTTGCAAGGAACAAACATTTTGTTTTACGGAATTTATTGTATTCTTACTCTCTGTTTTGTTTCTCTGTCCTAATCTTTATTATCATTTTCCTTCTGCTACCTAGGGTAAATTTGCTCCTCTTTTTCTAGTTTCTTTATATATAAAATGATATTATTGTGTTGTGTTCTATCTTCCTTTTAAATATGAACATTTACAGTTATAAATTTCAAATTTTAAGCAAAATAAACAATATATTCTAAAACAAACAATAGGCCAAAGATAAAATTCAGAAAATGCTCAGAGTTAGAACTGATAAATGAATTCATCAACATGACACATGAAAAGATGCTCAATGTCACTGATCATCAGGGAAATTCATATCAAAACTACAAGACATTATCTCACATCTGTCTGAATATCTAAAATCAGGAACACAGGAAACAATAGGTGAGGATGTGAAGATAAGGGGAACCTCTTGTATTTTGGAGAGAATACAAACCTGTGGAGCCAGTTGTGTTCCCTCAAAAAGTTAAAAATGAAACTGCCCTACGATCAAGCAATTGCACTACTAGGTATTTGCCCAAAGGATACAAAAATACTGATTCAAAGGGACACATGCACCCTGATGCTTCCAGCAGCATTGTTTATAACAGCCCAAGTTCATTGACTCATGAATGGATAAAGAAGTGGCATATATATTCACATTCATATTCATATTTATGTATTTCTCAGTTATAGAAAAAGAATGAAATCTTGGCAGTTGCAATGCTCTGGATGGAGCTAGAGAGTATTATGCTAAGTGAGATAAGTCAGAGAAAGACAGATACCATACAATTTCACTCATATGTGGAATTTAAGAAACAAAACAAACGAGCAGCACCCTCTCTCAAGTAAATCTTCTAAAAATTAACATGAAGACACGTGAGCATCTTGATCCCCTCTGCAGAGGTGCCTTCGTGTGCGTAACGAGCGTGTAAATGCCTTTCACGGACCCACCGGGAGTCCTACCAGAAACCCCTTTTCCTTGGTATTTATCGAAGTACAGTCGACACAACGTGACAGTTTCAGACAGTTTCAGGGCTACAACTAGTGACTTGACAATTCTGTGCCTCACTCAGCTCTCCCCACGAGAAGTGGTGTCACCGTCTGTCCCCGTACAAAGTTGTCCCAACAGTACTGACTCTATTGCCAGGCTGTACTTTCTAAATTTCTGGGATTTCTTTATTTAGAACCAGACGCTTGTAGCTTTTCCTATTCATCCATGTTGCCCACCTGCCCCCCGCGGCCCCTCTGGGGATCAGTCAGCACGATCCATCCCATTAACCAGAGAAAGGACATGGGGCGGCCCGGGGGGCTCAGCGCTTCAGCGCCTACCCTCGGCCCAGGGCGTGATCCTGGAGTCCTGGGATCAAGTCCCACATGGGGCTCCCTGCATGGAGCCTGATTCTCCCTCTGCCTGTGTCTCTGCCTCTCTCTCTCTCTGTCTCTCTGTGTCTCTCAAGGGTATATAAGTAAAATCTTTAAAAAAAAAAACAAAGGGAAAGGACAAAAAGCATACGATCCCCTCAAGAGTTGCAGAAAAAGCATTTGACAGAATACAACATAAAAAGCACAGTGGGTTTTGAGGAAACGTCTGTCAACAGAGGAAAGGCCGCGTAGGAAGGCCCACAGCTGACGTCATCCCCAAGGGTGACAACCTGAAATCGTCTCCCCTAAGAGCAGGAACAAGCCAAGGAGGTCCCCTCTCAGCGCTGGAAGTCCCACCGTCGTCAACAGACGGGAACAGCCATGTAGGGGTCGCGTCCACACTGACAGGGGCCCGGCCTCCTCAGGACCCGCGGGGTGGCTTCAGGGTTAGGGTTAGGGTTAGGGGGTTAGGGTTAGGGTTAGGGTTAGCATATTATGCTTAGCATAATACTCTTTCTAGACTTTAATACTTCTTTAAATGTTTCATAGAATTCACTCATGAAGCTATCTGGTCCTGGACTTCTGTGTTTTGGGAATTTTTTTTTTATTACTGACTCAACAGGTTTGCTGAGAACTGGTCTATTCAAATTTTCTATTTCTTTATGTTTCAGTTTCGGTAGGTTATATTTTCTAGGAATTTATCCATACACAAAAGTAAAATCAAAAACTAGAAATTTCATTCTTTGGCTTGTGTCTATCCAGTTTTTCCAACACCATTTGTAGATTTTTTTTTTCCCACTGGATATTCTTTCCAGCTTTATCAAAGATTAAATGACTACATAGTTGTGGGTTCATTTCTGGGAGGTCTATTTTGTTCTCTTGGTCTATGTGTCTGTTCTCGTGCCAGTACCGTACTGTTTTCATCACAGCAGTTTTGTAATATAACTTGAAATCTAGAAATGTGAAGCTTCCTACTTTGCTTTTCTTTTGCAAGGTTGCTTTGCCTATCTGGGGTCTTTTGGGGTTCCATGCAAAGTTTAAGATTATTTATTTTAGCTTTGTGAGAAATGCTGGGGGCATTTTGATAGGGTTTATATTGAATGTGTGGGTTGCTTTGAGTTGTAAAGACACTCAATATTCTTTCAATCCATGAGTACAGAATATCTCTTTCCATTTCTTTGTGTCATCCATTTTTTTTCATCATAGTTTTCAGAGTAAGTTTTTATAGCTGTTTCCTTAGGTTTTTTCTTAAGTATAATATTATTTTTTGTTTAATTTTAAATTTATTTGTATTAAATTCTTAATTTCTCTTTTTCTTACCTTCTTACTGATGTACAGGAATACAACAGAATTCTATGCATTAATTATGTATCCTGTGAATTTACTGAATTCATTTATAGTTCTAACATTTTTTTGTTTGTTCATTTTTGTAGTTTTCTATATATAGTGTCATGTTGTCCATTTCTTGTAGGTTGTCCTATTGGCATATGGTTTTTGATATGCCATCAAGCCCTCTTGTCTCCACAGATTCTGTCAGAACCCTGCGTTCACCCTGCCTGTGTCCGAGTTTTTTTTTTTTCTTTATATCTTAGACAAGTGACTGAGTTTCAAACCTCCAAGTTTTAGGGGCTGCCCTGGGGGAGACCCGTGCTTCTCCCGCCCGGGAGGGTCTCCTCCCACTTCTGGCCTTTGCTGGCCTGGCCCAGGGACGCGTCCCCGTGACTGCACAGGGGTTTGCAGTTTGTGGCCACACAGGGCAGACAGCTGGCCCTAGTCCCGCGGATCTCGGCCGGGGTCCCCGCTCCTGGGCCTGGGAACCGTTGGCGCCACCGTCCTTGGGACCCCGGGGACCCTGAGCCCACCCTGTCGCTCCAGGGGCCGCCCCCCACTTCGCCTCCTGAGCACCGTCAAGGCCTGCGTGTCCCCCACTCTAGCAGACTTCTGGAAGTTCTGACTTTGTGCTCTGCTGCTTCTAATACTGTGCGTAGACCCGTCAGCCGGCTCCCTGCCCCTGTGGGATCCGGGGCTGTGTCTCCCCCAGACCGACTGATTGATTTTCTTTTTAAGATTTTATTTTTCTGTCATCTCTACACCCACATGGGGCTTGAACTCTCCGCCCCAAGAACAAGAGTCGCGTGTTCTTACGAACCACACCGAGCGGCCAGGCTCCCTTTGATTGATTGATAGGTAGTAATTGAAGCCGACGTGCTGCCTGTGTCAGGGCAGAAACTGAGCCCCCGCATCGAGGTGCGGTGGAGTCATTGGGACCTTGATCGATGTTAAAGAAAGCAGAGCCTCCCCGGGAGCCCAGGGAGCAGGGCCCACACACGTGACAAGTTGGCCATTTCCTTGACCAGGAGTCATTTGGCTGCCGATTTATTTAAATTGCTATTCAATGGCGAAGGTCGTTCTAGGATGGCGATACAGCGAGAACGTTCCGGGTTCAGAGGTAGCTAAAGCTCCCCCGTCATGGACTCGATGTCCCAGTTGGGTGCAGAGATAGGCGAGCCAGCAAGGAGATAAGAAACATGGCCCTGGGGTGCCTGCTGGCCTGGTCGGGGGGCCTTGATCTCAGGACTGTGAGTTTGAACTCCATGTTGGGTGTAGAGAGGACATAAAAATAAAATCTTTAACAAATAATAAATGGATGAACTAACAAAGCATGACATCGAAGGTGAGTGCTCGCTTCAGGACAAACCTCAAAGCGGACTATGTCTAACCTGCGACCTGTTCTTGATCGCCCCGCTTGCACTCCTTGGCCCAGATGACGTCCTCCACGAGGGACGGTCCCGCCCGAGTGGGAGTGGGCTTCCTTCCCTGTAAGGCCCGTGCCTCCCCTCGTTCTGCAGGACAGAAGAGCCGTGGAGGCACAAGCTCGGGGATCAGCATAAACCTCGGCGATGCTCCTTCCCGATCCCGGGGAGCCAGAGCTCGGCCTCCTTTTGGGACCCGACGTCGTAAAGAAGCCCGTGTGGTCAGTGGCTCGGATGCAGGGTGGAGGCCGAAGGAGAATCAGGAAGAACAAAATAGGGGGGAAACCAGAAGCTGAAGGAGAGGAGGACAGATGTCAGCATCCGGAGCCTTCACAGGGACCCGGCTTCCTTTCCCAGGAGGGGCCCCCCTCTGTAGGGTGCTTCCCGCCGCCCTGCGCTCCCCGTCGGCACCCACAGGCACATCCCCGGGGCCTCCAGCGCCTCTGCAGCCATGGTCTGGAGCGTCCTCCGTGTGTCCTACCAGGGACCCCAGCGTCGTGTCTGTAACCGTCCGGCTGCTGTCTGACAATGATCGGGGGATTCCGTGTTTGTTGGGTTTGGGGTGTGTGTGTGTCTGTGGCCGTGCCACGATCTGATCCTCCGGCCGCGTCGTCCTGACGCCGAAACGGTTGAAACACCATCATTTCTGGTGCTGGCGCTGGGCGGCTAGCTGGGTTCTCCTGGCCGACCCGGGCTCCCTCGTGCCGTGCCGTCCCGCCGGAGGGCCAGCAGAGCTGGAAGGTCCGGCTTGGCCACATTCCCGTGGGTGGCAGTGGGTCCCCCCTGAGCGCCGGCTGCTTCTCTTCTCCCCGATGCCTCTCCAGCGGGGAGCCAGACCTCGGGGCCGCCCTGGGGGAGCTCCTGAGGAGCCGGCTGCCCGTGGGGGGAGCCCTGGGGCTGCCTGTGTGTGGGAGTCGGGGTGGGGACAGGGCTGGGGTCCCTCGGTCCTCTACGCTGCCTGCCCCCAGGCCGAACCCCATGCTCACCCAGCCCCTACTCTCTAGGGCGTGCAGGGTGCCCTCCACACTCTGGTGCGAGAGATCCAGCAGCACCAGGTGTGCATGCTGAGCCCGCCCGGTGAGGGTGGCCCAGGTGTGAGAGCTGCAAGGGCCTGCTGTCCTGACGTCCCCTCCGGGGCCACGCTGACCGCCCCGTGGGCCCTCTGTGCCTCAGGGAAGGGAGGAAGCACCCCGGAGCCCGGGCAACCCAGGCCCCCTGGACAGAGGGAGCACAGACCTCCCAGGGCACTTAGCACAGACCCTGGTGACCTGAGGCTCCCCGGCTGTCACTCTGTCCCAGGCCCGTCCTGGCCGTGGGCACAGGCTGAGTCGCAGTAGAGTCTGTGGGGTCCTGACCCTGGAGTCTGGCTGCCCCTGGAAGGCACATGGGGACGTCAGCTGTGTGTGCCTGGCGGCGCCCCTGCAGGGGCTGGTCGGGGCCTGGGCGGTGCCCCCTCCTCCCCTCTGGGGGTGTCTCTGCACCCCGTGCACAGAGCTCCAGGAGACGCAGAAACGAGCCGGCCATGCATTTTCACACAACAACACTTTAATGAACTTGCAACAGCAAACAGGGGCTCAGAGCCGAGGGTGTGCACCTTCCCCTGGGAGACCTTCCTGTCCTTAGAGGAAAGCAGGAATCCCACAGGGGTGCGGGTGCTGGAGTCCCCCACCTGGGAGCCTGTGCAGACTCGACTCCGGGTGGGTGCGCGTGTCCTGAGGTTGGGGCGTTGAGAGGCGGTTCTCTGGACATCAGGGCTGACGTGGACCTGCGGCCCATGGGCTCCTGTGCTGGGTCCCCGCAGGGCAGCTGGACCCCGGCCTCGGGCCCCCTGGGGCCAGGTGACTGACTGCTGGAGCCCCAGCACGTGGAGGAGCCTGCTTCCTGGTGTGGGTGCGAGTGGGGCCCACGGGCCTGCCCCTGCTGCCCTGCCCTGGGGTGTCCCGGGATCCCCAGGGCTGCCCTAGGTCAGCGACCTGGATCTGTGGGGCATGCCCAGGGCCCAGGACCGGCCACATCCGGCTGTGAAAGGGCTCGCTTAGCCCTGGGCCAGAACGCAGACCTGGCCAGGGCCCCCGGGCGCTGGATCCCATTAGTGCTGGGCCTGGGGGGGCTCAAGTCGCCCCTGCCCCCACAGAACCCGGGGCCAGGCCAGCCCAGGTCCCTCTGGGTCAGGGGCTGGTGTCCTGTGCGGGGGGTGCCGCCCTCCGGGAGGGACATTGAGACGAGGCAGGGCACGATGACGGCGGGCCAGAGCCTCCGGGCCCCTGCCCTCACCGCCACGCTCTGCCCCCGAGGCCCGCGAGCATCGAGCTGCCCCGTGGACGCGGAGGGCAGAGGGTCCCAGGCCTGTGCGGGGCCTCGGGGCAGCGGGCTCAGCGCTGCCCTGGCTCTGCCCTGGCTGTGCCCGTCACTGCCCAGCGAGGGGCACGAGCTGCAGTGGCCGCGGGGCAGGAAGCGTCGTCCCTCGGGGGCTGGGGGGACCCCGTGATGGGAGTCCTGGGGGTGCTCCAGGGCCTGGTCCGTCGCGGGGCCTCTGGGGTGGCCCAGGAAGGTGCCGAAGGGAAGGGGACCCCGTTTTTTGTCTTGAAGCCCACCATGTCCGGGGGCCGCCTGCCTGCACCGTCTTGTTGCACTGGGAGGGTGGAGAGGCAGCTCCATCTCTGGGGGGAATGTTGGACGATGGCCTGGCAGGGAGGGGGTCCGGGCGGCTCAGGCTGGGTGGCTGGGCCCAGGGAGGCCGGCTCCTCCACCCTGGGCGGTGTCTCAGAGGCCGGAGAAGGGAGGAGAGGCCCGGGTGCCGGGGACACTCGCTCCAGGCCCAGGGGCCTCGTGGGGAACTCCTCAGGTCCCGCTGGAAAGAGACCACAGGGTCAGCGTCTCCAGCAGGCTGTGTGTCCCCCGCTGGGGGCCCCGGGGGTCCTCATGGCTCCCACGTGGCCCCCCGGCCTGACCCTGTGCTCAGCCCCCCACACTGGTGCCCGGGCCCTGCAGTGGGTGCTCGCCCGCCCAGCCCAGGCCTGGGGTCCCCGAAGCTGGAGCAGAAGAGGAGAGCCCCAGAGATGAGGACGGGGGCCCCGGGGGCTCTATCCCCTGTGGGCAGCCCCAGCAGGCTGAGTCGGGAGGGGCCGGGGCCCTGAGCCCACCTGGGGGCGGCAGGTCGAACTGCATCCTTCGGAGCTGGGTCATGGAGGCCCAAAGGTGTCTGAGCACCGCCTCGTCCTCCAGGGCCCAGGCTGGGCCAGAGAGTCCTGGAGGAACTCCCGGAGCCCTTCCAGGGGCAGCTTCAGGAGGCGCTCTGGGCGGTGGGCGAGAGTCAGACCCAGAGGGCCCCGCCCTGGGGCCCCCGGTGCCCCCAGGCCAGCAGCTGGGGTCCCGCTGTGCCCAGGAGCGCTGTGGGCAGTGCACTGGCCGGGGTGGCCCCTGCCTGCTGCTCCTCTCAGGGAGCCCCACTGCACCCGCCTGCCCCGCCGTCCCCCCGCCCCAGGTCTGGGTGCTGCTCAGAGCACAGGGTCACCGCCCCTGCCCCCCGCCCCCGGCACACCTGGGCTCCCAGGGGCTCACTTACTCCTGTGCACCTTGAGGATGGTGTAGGCCATGGCCGTGAGCACCCTCTCCCCATCGAGTACGTAGGCATCCCACAGCTTCAGAGTGAGTGGAAGGGGGTCTAGGGGACAGCGGGTGGGAGGAGCGGCCTGAGCAGGGCCCCTGGGGGGCTCGGCTGGGGCTAAGCTAGGCCTGCCATCTGCCCCCCGGCTGCCTCCGACGAGGCCCCACAGCCCCCCCGTGCGTGCCCTCCTCCCAGGGAGATCAGGGCTCCCGGCCACTCCGGGCTCCGACCCCGGCCAGCCACTCCCGCACCCCTGGGGGCCCAGACTCTGCCCACACTTGACAACACCACGCCTCGAGAGGACCCCAGGCTGGCCGCCCGATGGGCCGAGGGCCCGTCCACACCCCGGGCTGACCCGGCCTCCCCCGGGGGAGCTGAGGCAGAGACAGCCCGCCCCCCAGAACCTCGTCCAGGGACCCTCTGGGCTTCTTCAGGACGGGCTGGGCTGCGAGCCTCAGCCTCAGGGCCCCGGGGTCGGGCCTGGCTTGTCTGGGGGGTGGGGCTGAGCTGGGCCCTCCCCCGGGGGCAGGGGGCAGGTCCGGGAG
Source organism: Canis aureus (assembly GCF_053574225.1). NCBI lineage: Eukaryota > Metazoa > Chordata > Mammalia > Carnivora > Canidae > Canis > Canis aureus. Next base: position 46,812,590 of record NC_135641.1, read on the forward strand.
CGGGGGTCCCGGGGGGGCCTCACCCGGCTGAGGAAGCACTGCAGGAACCACTTTGGAGTGTAGATGCTGGTGGACATCTGCTCCTCGACCCGGCGGGAGGGCAGGAGGTGCTCAGGCCCCACGCCGCGGCCCCTGGAGCCGGGTGGACGCGCTCCCCACGGCCCAGCCCAGCCCCGAGGGGGAGGAACGTGACCCCAACTCTGGGCAGCTCAGAGGGCCGTGCCCCCCACCCCTGCCCCGGGCCCCGGGGATGGAGCCTCAGGAGCTCCCACTCGCCATGTGCTTCCTCAGGTCGGGGAGAGCTCTTTGGAGGACGCGCTCGTGATGAGCCTGGAACCTGAGGAGCTTCGGGAAGCCCGGGACGAAGAAGCCTGAGAAGGCCCCAGGCCCCCACGGTCAGGGCCTCCTCCTGCACCAGGCGGGATGGGGGGTGTCGGGGCAGGGGCCTCCCCCCACGCCCTGACCCCCGTGTGCCCACTGCTCGGAGCCCTGATTGGACCCGCTCTTCCCAGAGGGCAGGGCTGCCTCCCAGGCCGGGGGCGCGGGGCCCGGGGACCCTCCTCCTCACAGAGACCCCGCGGGGTGTGGGCTGGGGGCTGAGGACCAAGCCCAGCTGACCCAGCACCCTCTCTCCTGCAGGGGCCGCTGCGGGGACAGGCGGGTCCCCAGCCCCGAGGGGCAGTGGGTGCAGGCCACGGGGAGGGTGATGGGCGTGCAAGGCCCTCTGTGGGGCTTGGGAGTGAGGCTGGGGGCCCCCGGGAGGGGAAGACGCTCCCCCCTGGGCCCCGTGTGGCCGTGGGCTGGCAGGGGGGCCTGGGGGGCAAGCAGGCAGCCGGGCGGGAGGCTGGGGGAGCAGCGGGAGTGCGAGCCCGGCCTGCAGACGGTGCGGCGGGCGGCCGTGGCTCCGGGACCCCAAGGCCACTGGGGAGGCGGGGCCCTTGCCCGTGGGGGGTGCAGCAGCCTGCAGGGAGGCCCTCCTGAGCTCCCCTCCCGCCCGGCGGCCCGGCGGGCCCCTACCGTGCATGGCAGGCCTGTCGTCGGTCATCAGCTGGGCCAGCGCCCAGAAGGCGTCCTCCTTGGGCAGGAACATGAGGAGGATGGCCGTGATCTTGCTCATGCCCTGGCAGTAGCCCACCTCCTGCAAGAGCCAGAGCCCCACAAAGGGCGTGCGCCCCGAGGGCCCTCTGAGCCCTCCCCACAGGTGTCAGGCTCCCCCGGCTCCCTCACAGCCCGGGCTCCCGGATCCCGGAGGGGGCTCCCAGAGGGTGGGGGGGCAGGTGAGGGCCACCCGGACCAGCTCGGGCGCCAGCACCCCGGGCCCTGCTACAGAGCCCTGCGGCCGCCGTGCCAGGGCCCCCATCCTCAGACCAGGAGGAGGGGCCTCCGTGAGCTGCAGGGGACCCCCCAGGTCTGGAGACCCACCCTGAGGGCAGGTCGGGGGCCTGACTGTGGCCCCTGGGAGGTCCCACGAGGGGAGCTGGGCCAGGACACCCCACGGGGCCAGGGAGCATGTGAGCTGGGGTCCTCGGGGACCCTTCTGGAATGCGCCATGGAAGGGGGCGGCCTCCTGGGCGCCTCGGCCTTGTGCCCTTCAGGAGAGTGGGAGCCTTCCCCGCCCGGGTTCTCATCAGTAGTCCCGTCTATCAGGGTCCAGACCCGAGCTCTAGGACGGCCGCGGTGCACGCGGGGGCCCTGGGCAGTCCCGGCCCTCAGGCACGCAGGCCCTGCCTCCCCTGGGAGGTCTGCACCCAGCCCCCTGCCCGTCCCGGAGGAGAGAGACCCTCCCCGGCATCTCAGGGCCGTGGAGCTGGGGCCCTGACTGTGAGTCCTGCTGGTCACCAGCACTCAGGACAAGGCCGCCCGCGGGGCAGGAGGCGGGGGCAGGGGCACTCACGGTGTCGTACACGGAGTAGACAGACAGCACCTGGAACAGGGCTCGCTGCCTAGGAGGGGGGACAGCGGGGGGCTCTGCTCAGTCAGCCCCCACCCAGCGAGGCCACTGAGGTGCCGACACCAGCCCCGCGGCCCTCAGGGCCCCTCCGCGGGGGCCAATCTCTGGGGTCAGTTCTGCGCACGGGGACAGGCAGCGACCTCACACATGCAGTGCACCGGGGGTTATGTGCACCCTGGGGTGTCCGATGCCTCCGTGCGGCTCCCGCCATGGGGTGTGCAGCTCCGGGCTCCCCCAGCGCCGACAGCGCCCCCTCCAGCCCTGGAGCAGCACCCCCCTACACGCCCCCTGGGAGCCAGTGCTCCCCCTGTCCGGGTCCCCGCAGCCCCTGACCCCTCTCCTCCCCTGCCCTGGCCTGGCCTCGTGTCCCAGGAACACCACCAGCCCCACGTGGCCCCTGCCCCGAGCCCACGCAGCCGGGGCATCCGTGGCCCTGAGTGCACCCCCAGGCCTTCCCAGGTGTCCCTGGGCTGGACTCTGTTGGGGGGACCCCGGGCCCGCCCATCCCGGAGCATCTCGGGGCTCCAGGTCTGAGCTGCCGTGAGGAGAGCAGGGAACGTCGTGCAGGTGTGACCCCGATACAGGCTGCGAACTCCTGGGATCACTATCTGAGCACGGGGGGGTATGGGGTGCAGCCCCTTCAGCACTGCCAGGAGCCGCCCGATGCCCCCCGCACGGCGGCCTGAGTCTGCACCCCGGCTCCATGGCCCCCGGGCCAGGGCTGCTAGAGGCCGGCTCCCCCTGGGCCGGGGGGTCACAGGTCAGCCTGACCCGGCTGCGCTCTGAGGGCCGCGGGGGCCCCAGGGGGCAGCAGGTTCCCTGCAGGGAGGAGCACCGAGCTCTCATGGGGAGACGGTCCAAGCGGCCCCCCGGGAAGCCCAGCACACCCCTGCTTGGTGGCTCCTCAGCCCTGCCCCTGGCGCCCCTGCAGGTCAGCCCTGGGGTCCCGGGCTCCCACACACCCCACCCGCTGCACACAGAGGTAGCTGCACCCTCTGCTCCACCCACCTGCACCCCCCTGTCGGGGGCTCCCTGCCTTCCCCCCTCCCCACAGCCCCTGGGGACTCTACGGGACCCCCGGGCTTCTGACGGGAGCAGGCCGTTCAGAGAACCCCAAGGTGGCCGGGGAGGCTGAGCATGTCCCACAGGGGGCAGCTGCACCGCGTCCTTGTGGGGGGGGGGCGGGACCGATAGTGTAGGGGTGGGGGGTCTGGGGGTGTGGGGGATGGTGTGGGGGGTGATGTAGGGGGGTGGCGTGGGGGCGGTGGTTGAGGGGGATGGCGTGGGGGGGCCTGCGGACACAGGGCACCCTCTTCTCTAAGGTGCACACGGAGACGTCTACAGATAAAGGCGACCCCAGTCTGGGGTTTGCTGTGACCCCTGCCCCTGGGGCCCCGTGTGCTCAGTGCAGGGCCTGCCTGGACCAGGGGCAGTATCTGGGGGTCGTCATACTATGTGTGCTCACCAACTGCAAATAAAATGCACAGAATTCAGAAATACATAAAGCACCGAGAGGGGGTGTCACCCTGACCTGTCCGACCCTCGTTGGGTCCATGTGTCCCGGTCCAGCCGCAGCTATGCACCCTGGCTCCCAGGTCCCCTTACTGCCCCCCCACACTCCCACCCCAGCCCCCTGCTCTTCACAGGGCCGCCCCTCACCCCCTTGGGGTTCAGCTCAGACAGTGACCCCTAGAGGCCCCATCCTGAGACCCCGGGGGTGGGGGCACGGGGGTCATCCCCAGCACCCTACCATGTGGCAGTGTGTTGTTTGCTGTCATCGCTCCCCCCAGCCTCAGAGACCCCGTGTCCCCTGCACAGAAGTCCCCGGGCCTCCCCTGGGCCCCTGAACCCCACTGGCCCAGCAGCCTCACCCGACCCCGTAGCGGTCCCAGAACATGGTGTGACTGCAGAACGTGCGGTTGACGTCCAGGACGATCTGCATGATGTCCCGGGAGGAGACCAGGGCCGCTTCCTTCATTTCCTGCAGGGAGACCCCGGGAGGAGGAGCCGGCGTCAGGGACACAGACCCCGACCTGTCAGCAGCTGCCGTCCTGGGCAGGGAGCCCAGGGGCCACCATGGGAGTGTGTCCTGCAGGAACCTCCTTCCTTCCCCTGGGAGGCTGGGGACGGCGGGAGTGCCCACTGTGCCCGCGGGGCCTGCGTGAGGGCCTGTGCCCAGCTGTCGTGGGCGGGGAGGGGACTGAGGGTCAGCCCGGGTGGGAGGGGACATGAGGGGTCAGCCCTGAGTGGGGAGGGGACAGGGGGTCAGCCCTGGTGGTGAGGGGACTGAGGGTCCATGGGGAGTGGACGGGCCCCACCTGGTATTTCCCGGCATTCCCGGCCTTAACCTGGTCGACGTTCAGCAATCGCAGCCACACCTGTCCCCGCACCTGGGGCGGGACCCCCTTGTAGACCCGGCGCGCCACGCCGCAGCTGCAGGGAGGAAGGCAGTGCTGGTGAGAGGGGCCCAGGGCGGCCCCTTGGAGCCCAGGGAGCGCGAGGCATCTAGAAGGTTCTGGCTCTGGCTCCAGGGTGTCTGCGGAGAGGCTGGGTCTCCCTGGAGCTGGGCCCCATCCCCCACGAGGAGCAGGGACCGTGGCCCCGACCTGACGCTCCCCCACCACCGTCCCGGGGCCTGGGGAGGCTCGGGCTCCCAGCAGACTCTCCCCAGGCAGGGGGCTCCCCCGAGGACGGGGCAGGAGGACACTGAGGGCGGCCCCCCAGCCCCGTCAGGACGGAGAGCCCTCGGGGGCACCCAGCGCCCCACCTTCTCGCTGGGGAGGTAGTGGTCCCATCGCTTGAGCGTTTTTATACATTTGTCCACGCGCCGGGTCTCCTGGCGGAGTTTCTGGAAGGGGACAAGCGGGGGCTGCAGGTGAGGCTCCAGCCTGGGAGGTGGGCGCTCGGGCCCGTCCAGTCCCCCGCAGGACCCGGAGGAGCCAGGAAGGCACAGGGCCCCCCGCGGACTGCGGCTCTGGGTCTGGGGTGCGTTCCCGGCAGCCCGTGCAGCGCTGGGACGGGGGACTGGGGAGACGCCCGGGGATGTCCTGGGGGACGGGGTACAGACAGCTGGCCCCAGCCCCCCCCACGTCCTGCCCGGGGCCCAGGACGGGCTCTCACCTTGGCCTCTTGGGGGCTGGAGCCGGGCAGCTCCTTGTCCCTGGAAGGCAAGAGACGCAGAGCCCTGAGGCCCCGGCCCCATAGCCACCACCACCCCCCCGTCTGCACCCAGGGGCCTGGGGAGGGCAGGGCTCCTCCAGGGAGGGCAGGGGCTGCCAGCGGCCTGAGGGCGGGTGGGGGCGGCGTCTGGGGGGTCTGAGAAGGGTGTTTGCCGGTGGTGGGCTGGGCGGGGACCCCTCAGCGCCCCCAGGGGGTGACCTGTCCCCCTCCTGGATGGACCAGCCCGAGAGCTGTCAGCGTGGCCCGGGTGCCCCATGACCGTCCCACTGAGGTCCCTCCGCCTCCCCAGAGCCTGACTGCCCAGCGTCCAGCCGGCCTCGCCCTGCCCCCTGGCATTCCCCCTGCTGTCCCCTGACTCCCTTCTCTGCTGTCCCCTCTGCCACCCTGGCCCATTTCACCTCCTGTCCTGTTGGAGCCCCTGAGCACGACCACCCCTGAGCCATCCCAGCAGCCACTGGGCCGTGAGCAGGGCTGAGGGGGCCCCACCTGGGGTCTCCAGCCTCCATCAGGTTCTCGTGGGGCTGTTGACCCAGCATCCTCGTCCCCTGCGACCTAGGCCACTGGGCTGTCCCCTCCCTCGTTCCCGCCCAGGGCAGCCCCCTCCTCCTCTTCCCTCCTCCTGTCCAAGCTGGTCGGGCCCTCCTTCTGCGGCGCCCCCCTCCCTGCCCTGGCCTGGTCCCCGGCATCTACCTGCAGCCCCGCAGAAGCCTTCGGGACTGTGGGGGCCCTGGCTGGGGGGTGTGGGTGAGAGCACCCCTGCGGACTTGCCCCAGACCAGGCCATCCCCCTATGGAGAGCATGCCCCGGCCCCAGAGCCCCTCACCCATGGGATCCCCTGCTGAAGGGACTGGACACCCCCCCACGCCCCCCCCCCCCGATGCAGGAGGCAGACACCTGGGCCTGCCCGAAGCAGGCGTGGGGGCCCCTCCTCTGAGTGTCCAGGGGCCTCCCCCGGGCCCAGCTCCCTTCCTGCCCACTTCCCGGGTCGGCCTCCGGGGTCTCTCAGCTGCAGCCCAGCACAGACATGGCCCTCAGAGGGCTCCAGGGGACGAGGTCCCAACCTGGGGGGGGTCAGCCTCCAGAGAAGTGTTCCTGCAAATGCCACCCTCCCTGAAATGGATGAGGGGTGTCCAGGGGACTCACTGCAGAAAGCCCTGGTGGTTGGTGACCTTCCACAGTGACAGGTCCTGCAGAGACCCTGCTTGGTGCGCCTGCAACAGAGAGGGCTCCGTGGTGGGGACCCATCAGAGCAGGGAAATGGGGACAGGAGGGAGCAGAAGGGCTCCTCCCTCCCCTGAATCCTGAGGGAGCACCGACCCTCTGAGATTGGCCGGGCACCAGAGGAAGGGCCTGTCTGCCCGGTGGGTGCAGCCTGATAGCCTCACCTGCTTCTATCTATCAGTGACGATCCCCACCTGGGCCTGACCTGACCTGGTGACTGTGGTCCCCAAGTGAGCCTCACCGGGACCTGGTGACTGTGGTCCCCACTGGGGCCTCACCTGGACCTGGTGACTGTGGGCCCCACCTGGGCCTCACCTGGACCCAGTACACTGTGGGCACAGATGGACATCACCTGTAGCTGGTGACTCTGGACCCCACCTGGACCTCACTTGGAACTGGTGACTGTGGTTCCTACCTGGGCCTCACCTGACCTGGTGACTCTGGTCCCCACCTGGGCCTCATCTGTACCCAGTGATTGTGGTCCCCACCTGGGCCTCACCTGGACCTGGTGACTCTGGTCTCCACCTGGCTCTCACCTGGACCTGTTGACTGTGGTGCCCCGCCTGGGCCTCACCTGGACCTGGTGACTGTGGGCCCCACCTGGGCCTCACTTGGACCTGGTGACTCTGGTCCCCACCTGGGCCTCATCTGTACCCAGTGATTGTGGTCCCCACCTGGGCCTCACCTGGACCTGGTGACTGTGGTCCCCACCTGGACCTCACCTGGACCCAGTATACTGTGGTTCACAGATGGACCTCACCTGGAACTGGTGACTCTGGTCCCTTCCTGGACCTCACCTGGACCCGGTGACTGTGGTCCCCTACTGGGCTTCACCCGGACCTGGTGACTCTGATCGCTACCTGGGCCTCACCCGGACCTGGTGACTGTGGTCCCCACCTGGGCCTCAGCTGGACCTGGTGTCTCTGATCCCTACATGGGTCTCACCTGACCTGGTGACTGTGGTCCTCACCTAGGCCTCACCCAGACCTGATGACTGATCCCTACCTCTCACATCCTCAGTTCCCATCCTCGGGCCCTGCAGGCCTTCCACCCTTCAAGGCAGACTGGGGGTCACAGATGTCCCCTGCCCCCCAGGGTTTACAGCATGGGATTGCAGTTAGGAACATTTGAGGGGCTCCTGGGTGGTTCAGTCGGTTCCACGTCGACTCTTGAGTTTGGCTCAAGTCAAGATCTCGAGTTTGTGGTGTGGAGCCTCACGTGGGGCTCGGGCTCTGGTGGGTGAGGAGTCCGCTCCAGGTTCCCCCCTCCCTCCGCCCCGCCCCCACTGCACCCTCTCTCAAGTAAATCTTCTAAAAATTAACATGAAGACACGTAAGCATCTTGATCCCCTCTGCAGAGGTGCCTTCATGTGTAATGACCATGTAAATGCCTTTCACGGACCCATCGGGAGTCCTACCAGAAACCCCTTTTCCTTGATATTTATTGAAGTACACACAATGTGACAGTAGTTTCAGGGCTACAACTAGTGACTTGACAATTGTATGCCTCACTCAGCTCTCCCCACGAGAAGCGGTGTCACCGTCTGTCCCCGTACAAAGTTGTCACAAGAGTACTGACTCTATTGCCAGGCTGTACTTTCTAAATTTCTGGGATTTTTTAATTTAGAACCAGACGCTTGTAGCTTTTACTGTTGTTCATCCATGTTGCCCACCTGCCCCCCGCGGCCCCTCTGGCCATCAGTCAGCACGATCCATCCCATTAACCAGAGAAAGGACATGGGGTGGCCAGGGTGGCTCAGCGGTTTAGCGCCTGCCTTCGGCCCAGGGCGTGATCCTGGAGTCCTGGGATCGAGTCCCACATCGAGTTCCCTACATGGAGCCTTCTTCTCCCTCTGCCTGTGTCTCTGCCTCTCTCTCCTTGTCTCTCTGTGTCTCTCAAGATATATAAATAAAATCTTAAAAAAAAAAACAAGAAACAAGAGAAAGGACAAAAAGCATACGATCCCCTCAAGAATTGCAGAAAAATCATTTGACAAAATACAACATCAAAAGCACAGTGGGGGGATCCCTGGGTGGCGCAGCGGTTTGGCGCCTGCCTTTGGCCCAGGGCGCGATCCTGGAGACCCGGGATCGAATCCCATGTCGGGCTCCCGGTGCATGGAGCCTGCTTCTCCCTCTGCCTGTGTCTCTGCCTCTCTCTCTCTCTCTCTCTCTGTGACTATCATAAATAAATAAAAAATTAAAAAAAAAAAAAAAAAAGCACAGTGGGTTTTGAGGAAATGTCTATCAACAGTGTAAAGGCCGTGTAGGAAGGCCCGCTGCTGATGTCATCTTCAAGGGTGAAAACCTGAAATCGTCTCCCCTAAGAGCAAGAACAAGCCAAGGAGGTCCCCTCTCAGCGCTGGAAGTCCTAATGTAGTCAACAGACAGGAAACAGCAAAGGTTCCACACCTGGAAGGGGGACGTCACACTGTCCCTATTTGCTGAAGATGCGGCACTAGAAACAGGAAACCTGAGAGCCTCCACCAAAACCTGTTAGAACTAAGGTGTGAATTCAGGAGCGTTCAGGGACACAGAACGACCCTACAGAGCTCAGTAGCCTCGCTGTGTCCCGACAATGAGCCTCAGGAAGGAAATTAAGGATGTGACTCCCTTCTCAGGAGCATCACAGAGAACAAAGTAGTTAGACTGAAACCAGGGAGCGCGAGACTTGTGCGCTGAACACTCCAGGCTCTGGGAGGCCATCCTGGGCTCGTGGGGCGGGAGCCTCAGCTTATGAAAATGTCCCCAGTTCCTGAAGCCACCCTCAGTTTCAATGTCACTGCTATCAAAATCATGGTGGCAGTTCTTAGAAATAGAAAAAAAAAAAAAAAAAACCCTAACATCCGTCCCACAGGATGACCCCGGACAGCAAGTCAGTATTGGAGAGCAGGGCAGAGTGGGACGCAGCACTTTCCTATTTCAAACGATGTCACAAAGACACAGGATAAAGCAGTTAGGGTTAGGGTTAGGGTTAGGGTTAGGGTTAGGGTTAGGGTTAGGGTTAGGGTTAGGGTTAGGGTTAGGGTTAGGGTTAGGGTTAGGGTTAGGGTTAGGGTTAGGGTTAGGGTTAGGGTTAGGGTTAGGGTTAGGGGTTAGGGTTAGGGTTAGGGTTAGGGTTAGGGTTAGGTTAGGGTTAGGGTTAGGGTTAGGGTTAGGGTTAGGGTTGGGTTAGGGTTAGGGTTAGGGGTTAGGGTTAGGGTTAGGGTTAGGGTTAGGGTTAGGGTTAGGGTTAGGGTTAGGGTTAGGGTTAGGGTTAGGGTTAGGGTTAGGGGTTAGGGTTAGGGTTAGGGTTAGGGTTAGGGTTAGGGTTAGGGTTAGGGTTAGGGTTAGGGTTAGGGTTAGGGTTAGGGTTAGGGTTAGGGTTAGGGTTAGGGTTAGGGTTAGGGTTAGGGTTAGGGTTAGGGTTAGGGTTAGGGTTAGGGTTAGGGTTAGGGTTAGGGTTAGGGTTAGGGTTAGGGTTAGGGTTAGGGTTAGGGTTAGGGTTAGGGTTAGGGTTAGGGTTAGGGTTAGGGTTAGGGTTAGGGTTAGGGTTAGGGTTAGGGTTAGGGTTAGGGTTAGGGGTTAGGGTTAGGGTTAGGGTTAGGGTTAGGGTTAGGGTTAGGGTTAGGGGTTAGGGTTAGGGTTAGGGTTAGGGTTAGGGTTAGGGTTAGGGTTAGGGTTAGGGTTAGGGTTAGGGGTTAGGGTTAGGGTTAGGGTTAGGGTTAGGGTTAGGGTTAGGGTTAGGGTTAGGGTTAGGGTTAGGGTTAGGGGTTAGGGTTAGGGTTAGGGTTAGGGTTAGGGTTAGGGTTAGGGTTAGGGTTAGGGTTAGGGTTAGGGTTAGGGTTAGGGTTAGGGTTAGGGTTAGGGTTAGGGTTAGGGTTAGGGTTAGGGTTAGGGTTAGGGTTAGGGTTAGGGTTAGGGGTTAGGGTTAGGGTTAGGGTTAGGGTTAGGGTTAGGGTTAGGGGTTAGGGTTAGGGTTAGGGTTAGGGTTAGGGTTAGGGTTAGGGTTAGGGTTAGGGTTAGGGTTAGGTTAGGGTTAGGGTTAGGGTTAGGGTTAGGGTTAGGGTTAGGGTTAGGGTTAGGGTTAGGGTTAGGGTTAGGGTTAGGGTTAGGGTTAGGGTTAGGGTTAGGGTTAGGGTTAGGGTTAGGGTTAGGGTTAGGGTTAGGGTTAGGGTTAGGGTTAGGGTTAGGGTTAGGGTTAGGGTTAGGGTTAGGTTAGGTTAGGGTTAGGGTTAGGGTTAGGGTTAGGGTTAGGGTTAGGGTTAGGGTTAGGGTTAGGGTTAGGTTAGGGTTAGGGTTAGGGTTAGGGTTAGGGTTAGGGTTAGGGTTAGGGTTAGGGTTAGGGTTAGGGTTAGGGTTAGGGTTAGGGTTAGGGTTAGGGTTAGGGTTAGGGTTAGGGTTAGGGTTAGGGTTAGGGTTAGGGTTAGGGTTAGGGTTAGGGTTAGGGTTAGGGTTAGGGTTAGGGTTAGGGTTAGGGTTAGGGTTAGGTTAGGGTTAGGGTTAGGGTTAGGGTTAGGGTTAGGGTTAGGGTTAGGGTTAGGGTTAGGGTTAGGGTTAGGGTTAGGGTTAGGGTTAGGGTTAGGGTTAGGGTTAGGGTTAGGGTTAGGGTTAGGGTTAGGGTTAGGGTTAGGGTTAGGGTTAGGGTTAGGGTTAGGGTTAGGGTTAGGGTTAGGGTTAGGGGTTAGGGTTAGGGTTAGGGTTAGGGTTAGGGTTAGGGTTAGGGTTAGGGTTAGGGGTTAGGGTTAGGGTTAGGGTTAGGGTTAGGGTTAGGGTTAGGGTTAGGGTTAGGGTTAGGGTTAGGGTTAGGGTTAGGGTTAGGGTTAGGGTTAGGGTTAGGGTTAGGGTTAGGGTTAGGGTTAGGGTTAGGGTTAGGGTTAGGGTTAGGGTTAGGGTTAGGGTTAGGGTTAGGGTTAGGGTTAGGGTTAGGTTAGGGTTAGGGTTAGGGTTAGGGTTAGGGTTAGGGTTAGGGTTAGGGTTAGGGTTAGGGTTAGGGTTAGGGTTAGGGTTAGGGTTAGGGTTAGGGTTAGGGTTAGGGTTAGGGTTAGGGTTAGGGTTAGGGTTAGGGTTAGGGTTAGGTTAGGGTTAGGGTTAGGGTTAGGGTTAGGGTTAGGGTTAGGGTTAGGGTTAGGGTTAGGGTTAGGGTTAGGGTTAGGGTTAGGGTTAGGGTTAGGGTTAGGGTTAGGGTTAGGGTTAGGGTTAGGGTTAGGGTTAGGTTAGGGTTAGGGTTAGGGTTAGGGTTAGGGTTAGGGTTAGGGTTAGGTTAGGGTTAGGGTTAGGGTTAGGGTTAGGGTTAGGGTTAGGGTTAGGGTTAGGGTTAGGGTTAGGGTTAGGGTTAGGGTTAGGGTTAGGGTTAGGGTTAGGGTTAGGGTTAGGGTTAGGGTTAGGGTTAGGGTTAGGGTTAGGGTTAGGGTTAGGGTTAGGGTTAGGGTTAGGGTTAGGGTTAGGGTTAGGGTTAGGGTTAGGGTTAGGGTTAGGGTTAGGGTTAGGGTTAGGGTTAGGGTTAGGGTTAGGGTTAGGGTTAGGGTTAGGGTTAGGGTTAGGGTTAGGGTTAGGTTAGGGTTAGGGTTAGGGTTAGGGTTAGGGTTAGGGTTAGGGTTAGGGTTAGGGTTAGGGTTAGGGTTAGGGTTAGGGTTAGGGTTAGGGTTAGGGTTAGGGTTAGGGTTAGGGTTAGGGT